>NC_041386.1:29644779-29671489 GCF_002162155.2 Triticum dicoccoides | reverse complement strand
GCGGGGGCGCGTGGGCGGCTGCGGCGCAGTGGGTCGGGGAAGCGGCGGCGGCGGCGCGGTGGAGGGAGAAGGACGAAGTAGTCTGGCGAGAGGGAGGGACGAAGTGTATGGATGGGGGAAGATTACTAATGGCGCACCCCTAGGCGGTGCGCCATTAGAATGTTTTTTTCATAGCAATGGCGCACCAGCGGGACAGTGCGCCATAAATATATATATATACTAATGGCGCACTTTTACAGGGTGCGCCATTAGTAGTTTAAATTAAACTAGTAATGGCACACTGTGAGGCGGTGCGCCATTAGTAGTTTTGCAAAAAAAAAGAATAAAAAAATTCAGTACTGGCGCACTCCCTGTCTGGTGTGCCTTTACTAGTTAAAACTAGTAATGGCGCACTTCGGTAGGATGCGCCATTAGTATGTATGTAAAAATGAAAAAAAAATTATCACTAGTGGCGCACCTATTTTCTGGTGCGTCATTAGTGTCTTCCACACTAATGGCGCATCACCAACTGGTGCGCCATTAGTATATAGTAGTGGCGCACTATTTCCCTGGTGCGCCATTAGTGTCAATCCTATCTATAGCCCTTTTCCTAGTAGTGCACCAGTTCGGCGATTAAAGACACAGACACCATCAAGCGCGCCCGGAGTAATCGGCAACAAGACCGCCTGGCACGTTCCAAGCTCGCATAGTAATGCGGCCCCCACCCCAATACCAGCCAAACGACAAAATCCGTGCCACGCGTACATAATTACACATTGAAAATCCCATGGGCACGGGTGGGGAGGGGCACGACTACGGCACGCCCCAAGACGCGGTTCAACCGCACTAGGGGCTTCCTGCTTTGTTATTTTTCTCTCTTTCAGGACTTTAATCTCTGGAAACCCCGTCCGTTAGTACGATTGCCGGACACTAGATGCAACAACCAAGGAGGCAGAAAGCTACGTCGTACCATGGAACTCCTAGGTGGTCTCTGATAACGAGTGAAATACTTGCTTTAAATACCATTCCTCAGCTTGCCCTTGAAGGGGACATGTCAAAGGGTCCTACTTTTTGCTTATCACACTACTTGTATCATTCTGCTTCGACGCACCTTTTTGAATAAACAATGCATAGCACTAGACTATTATCGCATTCTCTATTCTTCTTTACATACACACACACATATATATGTGTGTGTGTGTGTGTTCATTCATGACATTTAGCACCCGTACACTCTGGTATGGCCAATATGCCAGGGGCTTAAGCATACCCCATAATACGGCGTGAGAAGTCCGAACACTTTCGACAGTGCGGCACCCCGAACTTATAGCATTATATGCATCAGCTCCGAATCATGTCTTGGGTCAATAGTTGGGTTTGCCCGGCTTCCATGTTTTGGTACCTTACGTTCCGCTATATCGGCTAAGGTAGCACTGGGAGAACTACTGCGATTGTGCCCCGGTTCAGCTGGGCTAAGCACCTCAGTAGAGAAAGCTAAAACTGACTGTCATGATAGGGCGAGAGTTGGTCGCTGTTCGAGAGGTCTCGAGTCCCTAAAGACTTATGCCGCTTAGAGCGAGGAGTCGGCTTTGTCCGGCTTAAGGCGTGTATAGCGCCCCGAATTCAGCCTTCCGAATACTAGGGGCTTCGCCAAAATTGAAAATTGTAGACTTCTATGGCTAAGAGAGAGTGATAAAGCATTATAGTCTGGTTACCTTGTTCGTTGTGCTGAGCACCTCCCTCGAAGGACCCAACAATGGGAAAAAGAGTGCTCAAGTTTATCCCGAACACCCCAGCACTCATGGCATGGGGGCAGAAGCCGACGACTGGCCATCTCTCAGATTTGATAAACAGTCGCACAGAAGTTAATATTTTAAATTCAAACAAGCATTGCATAGCGCATATGAACAAGTTTTCATAATACAGGATCACACGAGCAAGTTTATTCAAAAAAATACATCCTTCGCACACTCGTCCGCCACAAGACGGGCACCCTTCAAGACACCCTTATAATAGATTTCGGGGTGGCGATGCTCCTTGCCCTGCGGCGGCCCCTTCTTCACGAGCTTTTCGGCGTCCATCTTGGCCCAGTGCACCATCGCACGTGCAAAAGCCCGGCATGCACCTTCGATGCAGACGGACCGCTTAATGACTTCCAGCGGTGGGCAGGCATCCACAAGCTGCCTCACCTGGCCGAAGTAGCTGTTGGGAAGGGAATCGCCAGGCCATATCCGGACTATAAGACCCCTCATGGCCTGTTCGGCCGCCTTGTGCAGCTCGACCAGTTGCTTCAGCTGGTCGCTCACAAGCACCGGGTGTTCGGTCCCAGTATACTGAGACCAGAACAACTTCTCCATTGAGCTTCCCTACTCGGCCTAGTAATACTTCGCGGCATCCGACACGCTGCGGGGCAAATATGCGAATACTCCTGGAGAGCTCCGGACTCGGGTAAGTAACAAGTAATTTACTTTCACATGCTTGCTTTGCATATTGCAGGCCTTACCCGCCGCTATCTTCCTCATCACCTCAAGTTCCTGAAGGGACTTTTAGGCTTCAGCCTTGGCATGCTTTGTGCTCTCGAGGGCCGCGGCAAGCTCAGACTCTCGCGTCTTCGAGTCAAGCTCCAAAGCCTCATGCTTCTTCACGAGAGCCTGGAGCTCTTGCTGCACCTCGCCCACCCGTGCCTCTTGTTTCTCCCGCTCAGTGCGCTCCTTGGCCGCTTTCTCCGGCCTCGGACAGCGCTTGCTTCAGGGTCGCCACTTTGATCGTGGCCCCTGGCACATTCATGATGATCCTGTCATTTAGCAACCACATTTTCTTATTTATATAGACAAGGTATTACTTACCTTTGTTCTCCTCGAGCTTCCTCTTGGCAAGGCCGAGCTCTTTCTCGGACCACTCGAGGTCCTGCTTCAGTGCGGCGACCTCCGCAGTCAGTGCGGCAGAGGTCAGCAGCGAAGCCTGCATACGCATACAGACATACTTATATTAGACTCCTACAGATATTATTTGATCCTCTATTCGACTTTTCTTTGTAAACACCAAACAGAGCATCAGGGGCTACTGTCTATGTGGTAATATTTTCCTATATTTTAAATACTTACCTCAAAGCCTGTTAGAAGGCTGGCACAGGCTTCAGTCAGTTCGCTCTTGGCGGACTGAACCTTCTTGATCACCGCACTCATAATAGTGCGGTGCTCTTCATCGATGGAAGCGCCGCGAAGCGCTCCCAGCAGGTCGTCCGATGCCTCTGGATGGACAGAGGTCACCGGCATGGATGGCTTGCCCCTTTTGGAAGGGGGGCGCCTGCCCGAGTCTGGAACCACTAAAGGTTCTGGCGCGGTGTTCGGCTTAGGGCCGAACTTGGAACCCCCGGGAGCCTTGATCCCTTTCCTCCTAGAGTCCGGAAGGTCGCCTTGAGGCGCCTCCGGGACTAGCTCCCCCCGGCTCGGTGCCCCTTGAGCCAATACCTTGGCATTGTCCGTAGGGCAGGGAGAGGAGGCGGATGGAAGCGGATCGCTATCCATATCCGACGAGTCCAAAGAACCGTCCGACGAAGATACGTCGATACGGGCTTGGGGCGGACTACAAAATCATATTCGACGTTAGGAGAGGTAGTGCAACAAAAGTATGCTATGAGTTACTCTGGTATCCGAATACTTACGACTTCGCCGGGGGCTTGGCCCTGAGTAGCCACTCGTCTTCGCCGTCGGCGGCGGTGGTGGAACAGTCCGGAAGGAGAGTCCTTCCCTTCTTGGACCCTTCAGCCTCCCCGATTGGGGCGGCCTTCCTTTTCTTGTCTCCCCCGGCTGGAGGGGGAGAGTCTTCATCTTCCTTCTCCTCGTTTTCAGGGGAGTAGTGCGTCTCGGAGTTATTGGACGATGAGTCCGATACCACCTGGCGCCGGGAACTCTTTCGGGTTCCCTTGGCCTTCTTCTTGGTCTTCTCCGGCGCCTCATAAGGAGCCGGAGTCCACATCTCCGTCAGGAGAGCGTCCGCAGGGTCTTCCGGCAGAGGGGCCGGATAGTTAATCTGCTCCGATGTATCCACCCAGTCCTGTCAAAGGCATGGGAGCTCAGACCCCGCACATGGTTAAGCTATCGGAAATAAATACCCTGCCAGATGTACAGAACTTACCGGATTCGCAGAACGCTTCGCGCTTAGCCCGCGGTCCTCGCTAAGAGAAGGAGGTACCTCGGCACCCTTGAATAGCACCTTCCAGACGTCCTTATGCGTCGTGTCGAAGAGATCGCGCAGAGTCTAGTGCTGGGCCGGGTCGAACTCCCATAAGTTGAAAGCCCGTTGTTGACACGGGAGGATCTGGCGGAAGAGCATGACCTGGACTATGTTCACAAGCTTAAGTTTCTTGCTTGTCATGTTCCGGATACACTTCTGGAGTCCGTCCAGCTCCACTGAAGAGCCCCAAGACAGGCCCTTCTCCTTCCAGGAAGTGAGCCGCGTGGGGACTCCAGATCGAAACTCGGGGGCCGCCACCCAGTTGGTGTCGCGTGGCTCGGTGATGTAGAACCACCCCGATTGACACCCCTTTATGGTCTCCACGGAGGAGCCCTCGAGCCATGTAACGTTGGGCATTTTGCCCACCATGGCTCTGCCGCATTCTGTTTGTTGGCCGCCTACTACCTTCGGCTTGATATTGAAGGTCTTCAGCCATAGGCTGAAGTGGGGCCGGATGCGGAGGAAAGCCTCGCACACGACGATGAACGGCGAGATGTTGAGGATGAAATTCGGGGCCAGATCATGAAAGTCCAGCCCGTAATAGAACATGAGGCCGTGGACGAATGGATGGAGGGCAAAGCCCAATCTCTGGACGAAATGGGGGAGGAAAACCACCCTTTCGTGAGGTTCCAGGGTAGGGACAATCTGCCCCGTGGCTGGCAGCCGGTGCGCGATATCCGCGGGTAAGTATCTGGCTCCATGTAGCTTTTTGATGTGTCCCTCCATGACTGAGGAGGCCATCCACTTGCCTCCCGCTCCGGACATGTTTGGAGAGAGTTGAGGAGAAGAATGCGGACTTGGGCACTGGAGCTCGAGTGCGCGAGAATGGATGAGCAAGGAGGAAGAAGGCGTGGGTAGAAAAAGGTGAGATCTTATCCCTTTATAAGGGCGGACTAAACTATGCACCCCCACTAGCCTGGTAAAACTCGCTTATCCCCCAAGCGCCGTAATTGATGGCGCGGTTGGGTTACCCATGTCCGTATTGATGAGAATCCCGTAATAAGGGGAACACGATCTCTGCTTTGACAAGATGTGTCAAGAAACCGCCTCGCGTTATGTGCGGGGATGGTTAAAGAAAAACGGTTCAAATAATTACCGGGCCGTGGCGTGATGTCATGCTGCCAAAACGTGTCAGCGGATTAGATTTGGGGTAATATTATTCTCTCTACGTTGGTATGTGGAACTTATTTTGCAGGGTCGGACACTATCCTTGTATTCAAACTCTTCTGTAGTGTATTCGAAGGAGGAACCCGCCTTGCAATGCCAAAGACAACACTGCGCGCCGGACTTATCATCATTGAAGCCTGGTTCAGGGGATACTGAGGGAGTCGTGGATTAGGGGGTATCCGGATAGCCGGATTATATCCTTTGGCCGGACTGTTGGACTATGAAGATGCAAGATTGAAGACTTCGTCCAGTGTCCAGATGGGACTCTACTTGGCGTGGAAGGCAAGCTAGGAAATACGGATATGTATATCTCCTCCTTTGTAACCGACCTTGTGTAACCCTAGCCTCCTCCGGTGTCTATATAAACTGGAGGGTTTTAGTCCGTAGGACGACATACAATGAGACCATAGGCTAGCTTCTAGGGCTTAGCCTCTCTGATCTCGTGGTAGATCAACTCTTGTACTACTCAAATTATCAAGAATAAATCAAGCAGGACATAGGGTTTTACCTCCATCAAGAGGGCCCGAACCTGGGTAAAACATCGTGTCCACTGCCTCCTATTACCATCCACCTTAGACGCATAGTTCGGGACCCCCTACCTGAGATCCGCCGGTTTTGACACCGACACTCACCCTTTTGAGGTTCAGGAGGGCATTCAGGACCTGGAACCCGCCAATGAATGACTTCCTTGGCAGCTAAAACACCCATAGACACATAATCATTGAGGGTCTCTTCGGTGACTTTGGGAGGGATCTATTGGGGATATAGCTACCAAGTATGACCCGCCTAGGAGGGGCCGGGTCAACCCCAATGGCGGGTTACATAAGAAGCCCAGTAATATTCAAGGTGATAGTTTATTAAGACTTGTAGAAGGCCTAAGCCCAGAGGCGGCTTAAGGCCCAATATTGTAAACCGCCGTATGTAGAGGAAGACTTGTAAAGAAAGGCATATAAAAGAAGTCACCGAGCCGGACACGTTTTATGAGCCGGCCGGGACTCTGTAGGCCGCCAGGCATCAACCCGTGTATATAAGGGGACGACCTGACGGTGGCTTAGGAGAAGAAATTAGAGATCGATAGCCAAGCTAGCGGATTCGCTCCTTGGTCATCGAAACCTAACAATACAACATCAACTGGACTAGGCCTTACCTTCACCGTAAGGGTCCGAACCAGTATAAACCTCTCGTGTCCTTTGTCCCGATTAACCCCTTTAAGCTTCCTAGTTGCGATGGCCCTACGACTAAGTCCTTTCGCTAGGACATCTGCCGTGACAATTCCACAACAGATGGCGCCCACCGTAGGGCCAGCGCACGGTGGATTTGAGTTCTTGAAGGGCAACTTCGAAGGGATCAAGGGATACGCTGTGGGCCTGATGACCAAGAGTCGTCGCGGCAAGCTCTACATCGACGACGAAGGCTGGGGCCCCGAGGTCGGCTCAATTGAGTATGGGTACCGGGTCCCCTTTGGCGGAATCCTTGTCTTTATCGGTCGGATCGGTGAGTCGGGCCCTAAGCCGGACGTCTGCACCAACCTCATCGAGAAGGCTCAGCGCGCGAGATCCGCCCGGGCTCAACCTGCCGTGAGGCATGCCTTCGTGGGTTGCATCCATGGAGGTGAATTCTCTGAAGGATCAGTGGATGGCGGTGAGACGGCCATCTGTTCTGACGGTGAGTCGTCCTCAGGCGAGACAGATTCTTTATATCAGCTACAAGATGGCATGCTTGGGAGCTGTTCCGATGGCAGCAATATTCCGGACCTCTCTGAGCCGCCGAATCGAGCCGGAGTTTTCATGGCTGGCACTCAACCCGGGCAGAACTGTACGACTGCAATAGCAATAACCACCGGGTCGGTAGTAGCCGGGTAAGGAGACCCCGCGCGCCACCCGGCTCAGATGCTAATGGACCTCATGGATAAGTTGACGGCTCTGTTGACTCCTATAGTGGAGCCGGCGGATAAGGCTCAGCATGAAGCGGAGGTGGCACGGCTACGCGAAGATATGGAATAGGCCAAGAAAAATTTAGCAGCAGAAGAGGTCAGGATGGCCACGGGGTGGGCGACTTTGGATGCTTGTGCTCAGCAGCTTCAAGCGGAGACTTTCCGGCGCTCAGTGGATCTGAACGCATCAAATGAGGTCATGCAGAGAAGGCACCAGAAAATTCAGTCACGTCTGCCTCTTACTTATGATCCTAGGAACCTTTTCCACACACCCGGGGCTGGTCCAAATAACCCGCCGGAGGCAACACGACACCCGGGGCTGGGGCGCCGGTTCAACTGCGGACCATGGAGCCACCCCGTATGAATACTGCTCCGCCTCATTACACACCAATACCATCAGGTCACTTTTCTAACCCTTTGGAGAATCTCATTGTTGCATCGGCTCATTTGGCGGCTCTCCCGATGGAAGGCGACTCTCCGACAGCAATTGAAACACGTAGGGTGAGAGAACTTCTTCAGACGGATCTGGCGCAGCAGGATGCGTACTCTTACACTCGAGACAGAATCCATTCAACCCCTCGCCCAAGCCGGAGCCCGAGCTATAGCAGGCATATGGACTCAGCCGCTATGTCGAGCAACCCTCAACGCTGTAACCAACCGTGTAGGCATGAGCCGGCGCAGGGTGGGGCCCTTAACTTGGCGGATCAGGAGAGAATCTGTCAAGAGGCTGAGCGGGCGGTTCAACTGGCAGCTGAGCAGCGGCTCATCAGGCTTTTCTGGTTTATCCGGCAACCTCTGTTGAGGCAGGAGTGGCCACAAGAACAGGAGTTGTTCCTTGCCTGGTGCCGGCTATATGTAATGAGCGCTTGCCAAAAGACTTTAAGGGGCCTCGTAAGGTGCCTAATTACACGGCCGACTTGCAGCCTGGGGCATGGATTGAAAGTTATGAGATGGCGATGGAGCTGTTGGAGGTCAGCGATGTAGCAATGGCTAAGTATTTAACTATGATGTTGGATAGAACGGCTCGCACTTGGTTGAAAGGGTTGCCACCCAACTCCATCGGCTCATGGGCAGAGTTAAAAGCCCGGTTCATTCAGAACTTCAAGGACACATGTAAACAACCTATGTCAATTGTCGACCTGACTAATTGTAAGCAAGAGGAAGGTGAGTCCACGACCCATTGGGTGCGCCAGGTCAAGGAGATTATACGTTCATCTGATAAGATGGATGCCGGCTCTGCGGTCTTAATGTTGGAGAAAAATTGCCGTTTTGAACCTCTGAAACAGAAGCTGGGGCGGCTCAAGCGTGATTGTAATGACATGGGCCAGTTGATGGCGGCCCTGGTCAAATATGCTGATTCTGACAGTACAAAAGATCCCATGTCTGGTGAAGATAAGACAGAGAAGGGAAAGAAGAACGGCAACGGCAAGGGTCACCAGCATAACCCGGCAAATCAAGGAGGTAATAAACGTAAGGCTGACGAGTTTTTGGCTAACACCAATACACAGGGCAACAACCAACGGCGCAAGGGTAGGCCACCTCCTCGGTCAGGCGGGTCAGGTCCCACCCTCGAGCAACTACTGAATGAACCTTGTCCAAGACACGGCACCCGGGAGAAGCCAGCTACCCATCTGTGGAAGGACTGTATGATCATGAAGGCATTTAAAAATTCCAACATGTTTGATGGTAGCCACAGACCTGGCGGCGGTTCAGGCGGAGGCAGCTTTCATGGCCCGGGCGCCAGTTCAGGCGGGGCAGTTTTCACGGCCAGGGCCATTCGGGTAACCAGGGTGGCTATAATCAGCAACCCGGCCAAAGTAATCAGCAGCAGCAACAACAACAACAGTTCGGGTATTAGAGTAACCCAAAACAGTTGAATAGTGGGCAGTACCATGTATTTACCACTAGTTTTGCAAGAGGGACCAGAAGCTTCATAAGAGGGTTGTCAATGCTATTGAGCCGGCGATTCCAGGTTATTTGAGGTGGTCAGAACAGCCTATTGTGTGGAGTAGGGAAGATCACCCTCCCCGGGATGATAATCTGGGTCACTTGTCCTTGGTGGTGGCACCTCAGGTTGGTGGATATAAGTTCACTAAGGTGCTCATGGACGGAGGCAGTAGCATCAACATCCTCTATTATGAGACGTTTCGTCGGATGGGGTTGACTGATAAGAGTCTTAAACAATCCAACACTATTTTTCATGGTGTTGTGCCTGGTAAGTCGTCATACCCAGTTGGTAAGATTGAACTGGAAGTAGCTTTTGGGGATGAATGTGATTCCAGGGCTGAGAAGTTAACTTTTGATGTGGTTAAAATCAAAAGCCCATATCATGCTCTATTTGGACGGCCGGCTTATGCCAAGTTCATGGTTCGGCCGTGTTATGTGTATCTGCAGCTCAAGATGCCGGATTATAAAGGCACCATCACAGTACATGGAAGCCGGAAAATAGCCCTGGAATGTGAAGAAGGTGATGCCACTTATGCTGAGTCCGTTTGTGCGACAGAGGAGTTAAAGTTTTATAAAGATAATGTTGACCCGGCAGACATTGCGTCTTTGAAGAAGCCAACTACGGAGCATGAACTGGTGTTGAAATTCAAGTCAGCTGATGACACCAAGATGGTTGATTTTGTGTCTGGCGACTCATCCAAACAGTTTATCATCAGTGCCAACTTGGATCCAAAATAGGAAAGCGCGCTCATAGAGTTCATCGTGAGAACCGGGACATCTTTGCATGGAAACCTTCTGACATGCCGGGTGTCCCGAGAGAACTCACTGAGCACACTCTTAATATTGATCCGAAGTTTAAGCCGGTCAGGCAGTTTCTTCGACGGTTTAACAAGGAAATGCGCAAGGCCATTGGAGAAGAGGTGGCCCGGCTCTTGGCGACCGGGTTCATTGTTGAAGTTTTTCACCCAGAGTGGTTGGCTAACCCGGTGCTTGTACTCAAGAAGAATGGCACCTGACATATGTGTGTGGATTACACCGATTTGAACAAGGCTTGTCCGGCCGATCCTTTTGCTCTCCCTCGTATTGATCAGATCATTGATGCTACGGCGGGTTGCGAGCGTTTGAGTTTTTGGATGCATATTCAGGTTATCATCAGATCAAGATGGTATTTAAGGACCAGGAGAAGACGGCCTTCATCACTCCATTTGGAGCCTTCTACTATGTGTCTATGCCTTTTGGACTGAAAAGTGCCCAGGCGACTTATCAACAATGTGTACAGAATTGTCTTCACAGTCAAATTGGGCGTAACGTTCATGCTTATGTGGATGACATAGTGGTGAAATCCAGAGAAAATGAAACCTTGGTAACTGATCTGAAGGAGACCTTTGATAACCTCCAGGTCTACAAGATGATGCTTAACCCGGCCAAATGTGTTTTTGGAGTCCCAGCTGGCAAACTTTTGGGTTTTTTGGTGTCTAACAGAGGTATTGAGGCTAATCCGGAGAAAATTAAGGCAATCACATCTCTGGCCAAACTGGTGTGCATCAATGACGTTCAGCGTTTGGCAGGTCGCGTCGCTGCCTTAAGCCGGTTCAAAAGACGGCTAGGGGAGAAGGTGATGCCTTTGTATCAAATGATGAAAAAGGCGGATGACTTTGTCTGGAGTGACGCTGCTAACTCTGCTTTTGAGGATTAGAAGAAACAGCTCGCTGAGCCGCCGGTTCTCGCTGCTCCGGTTGAGAAAGAGCCGTTGTTATTATATGTAGCTGCTAACTCACGTGCTATCAGTGTGGCCATTGTTGTGGAGCGCAAGGAGGCTGGCAAGGAACATCCAGTCCAACGGCCGGTTTACTACGTCAGTGAGGTGCTCATTGAATCTAAACAAAGATATCCACATTGGCAGAAGCTCGTTTATGGGGTGTTCATGGCAAGCCGGAAGCTCAAACATTACTTTCAGGGTCACCCAATCACTGTGGTTAGCTCTGCTCCTCTAGGAGACATCATTCAAAATAGAGAAGCCACGGGACGAGTCGCCAAGTGGGCTATTGAACTTGGGTCTCATGGTTTGAAGTATATGCCACGTACTGCGATCAAACCTCAAGCGCTGGTTGACTTCATTAATGACTGGACAGAGTTGCAGATGCCATAGGAGAAACCAGATAACACATATTGGACGATTCACTTTGCTGGGTCCAGACAGTTGGAAGGCTCGGGGGCTGGAGTTGTTTTAACTTCTCCTCGAGGGGACAAGTTTTGTTATGTGTTGCGATTGATGTTTCCTTGTACTAACAACACAGCAGAATATGAAGCCTTGCTCCATGGTCTTCGAATGGCTAAAGAGATGAGTCTAAGTCGGGTCCGGTGCCTTGGCGATTCAGATTTGGTGGCTCAATAGGTGTCAGGCAAGTGGGATTCCAAGGATCCTCTCATGGCGGCTTATTGCCGTGAGGTCGACGCTGCTGTGGGGCATTTTAAGGGTTATCAAGTGGAACACATTGACCGCAGAAAGAACGAAGTGGCCGATGCCTTAAGCCAGTTGGGATCTCAGCATAAGCCGATACCACCTAACACCTTTTTGGATGTTTTACATAACCCGTCTGTTAAGTTGCCTACAGAGGAAGATTTGGTCATTCCTGACCCGGAGGCACAGTTAGTGGCGGCTATTCATGTTATTCCAGATTGGACAGTACCGTTCCTGGCTTACATGACCCGGGGAGAGTTGCCAGAGGACGAGACCCTGGCCCGATAGATAACCCGGCGGTCCAAGTCAATGACGATTTCTGACGGAGAGTTGTATCATCGCAGCGTCACTAGAGCGTTTCAGCATTGTGTTTCTCCTGAAGAAGGTCAAGAAATACTTCGTGAGATCCATGAAGGGGATTGTGGTCATCACGTTGGTTCAAAGTCTCTTGTGGCCAAAGCTTTTCATCATGGTTTTTACTGGTTAATGGCTCACGCTGATGCAGAGGATCTGGTCAGTAGGTGTGATGGATGTCAAAAATTTGCATGATGAGCGCATGTGCCGGCTCAAGAGTTGCGGATGATTCCAATCACTTGGCCGTTTGCAGTTTGGGGGCTTGACATGGTTGGACCTTTCAAAAGGTCCAAGGATAAAAAGACACATCTTTTAGTGGCAGTTGACAAATTCACAAAATAGGTTGAGGAAGAGCTAGTGAGTAAGTGTGATGCAACCACAGCGGTTCAGTTCATGAAAAAGGTGATTTTTCGCTTTGGTTTTCCACACAGCATTATCACTGACAATGGCACTAATTTGTCCCAAGGTGCTATGGAGGAGTTTTGTCAATGTGAGCATATCCGGCTTGCTGTTTCTTCCATAGCTCACCCTCAATCTAATGGTCAGGCTGAGAGAGCAAATCAGGAAATCTTAAAAGGTCTCAAGCCCCGGCTTATGGTTCCCTTACAACGGACGCCGGGTTGTTGGGTAGAGGAATTACCCTCGGTGATGTGGAGCATCAACATCACTCCTAACAGGTCTACAGGTTATACACCTTTCTTCATGGTTTATGGAGCGGAAGCTTGTGCTGCCTAGTGACATCTGGTCATGACTCGCCTCGCGTGGCGGCTTACGTTGAAGCTGATAATGAGCAAGCCCGACAGGATGCACTTGACTTGTTAGATGAGGAGAGAGACTTGGCGGCGGCTCGATCAGCAATTTATCAACAGGACCTGCGATGTTATCACAGCCGCCAGGTTAAGTCCACGACCTTTCAAGAAGGTGACCTGGTGCTCTGGCTCATCCAGGATCTGTCGGATGCACACAAACTATCCCCGCCTTGGGAAGGACCCTTTGTGGTCAGCAAGAATTTAAACAACGGGTCATATTACCTCATTGACGTTCGAGAGCACAAAGACTCACGTAAGTCGGAGGAGGAGACCCGCCGGCCGTGGAACATTGCTCAGCTTCGGCCATACTACACCTAAGCTACCGGCTCTCGTCATGTACATAATTTGATGTTGTATATATTATGATAAGTAATAAAGCAGGACCTCTATCTTTTTCCTCTTCAAAGATCATATATCTTTACTATTTTCATTATTTAAATGCCTATTAAGGAGCTAATCATATCTGAATCTAGCTTAACCTTTTTGGTCCGGCTTATGATTGTATTCGAATCTAGCTGTAAACCTCATGATCACTTGGGGGTTTCCTGTTCAAACATAGGTCGTATTCGAACCAAAGAGAACATAGTTGCCGTAACCCTCTTGATCGGCTCAAAGCCAAACTCACTAGGGGGCTTCTTGATCATATCTGAATCATAGCTTAACCACTTTTGGGTCCGACTTGGATAGTATTTGAATCAGGGTCGTTAAAACCTCTCAAGGTCATTTGGGGGCTTCCTGTTCAAACATAGGTCGTATTCGAACCAAAGAGAACATAGCTGTCAGTACCCTCTTGATCGGCGCAACGCCAAAGCCACTAGGGGCTATATGATCGTATTCGAATCTTAGCTTAACCCCTTTGGTCCGGTTTACTGATCGTATTCGAATCAGAAACCCCCAAATTTATGTTGTTTGAAATCTGCTATTTTGTCTTACTGGTTGTTATTGTCTCGAATCTAAACTATCAGTATGGCTTTTATTTAAGCCGGCTTGAGTATTTGACAATAGGCCGCCAAGGCATGATAGTCATCAGGTATATGGAAGCATTGACTTCTCAAAAAGATTGCATCATGAAAACCGGCAGTCCAGAAACACAGGTATGACAGTGTTGTTCATGAACAGGTTTTTCAGCCTTGTTTATCTTTTCCAATATGACAATTTCATAAATACATATATCGGGTGTTTTTGACCCGTCCGGTGTTAACCGCCAGGCCAGCTCTTTCACTTTTTGCAGGAGCAAAGTTAAAACATTGCAGATGTAATCAAATATGTGCTGGCAAAGAGTAGTATGCAACATTTTGTGTGTGATGGCATAAGCAACACATACAGTTTGAAGCTAAATCTATTAGAAGGCTTTGAGAGCCCACAAGATGGTTATGACTCTCCCCTCGTCGGTTCACCTCCTTCTACTGATTGGAAGCTGGGATTGGACCAGTCAAAGCCATTCAGAGCAATGAACTCCGCTTCATCATCAATGAGGCCGGCTAGATCAACTTCCGGAGCAAAAGTGTGTTGACGAACCGGTGGAATAAGATTTGTCACCTTATAAGAGGGAGTCGCCATCTTCTTATTCTCCATATCAAAACCCGGCTGATATTTATCAATGTTGGTCTCATCTCCAAGAATGGTAGCTTGAGGTCGAACTCCCCTCACACAGGCGATGAAGTCATCTTGCTCAAATAGAGTCTCGTCTTCCTTCACGGTAGGGTACCTGTCGGTGTCAAAACCGGCGGATCTCGGGTAGGGGGTCCCGAACTGTGCGTCTAAGGCGGATGGTAACAGGAGGCAGGGGACACGATGTTTTACCCAGGTTCGGGCCCTCTTGATGGAGGTAAAACCCTACGTCCTGCTCGATTTATTCTTGATGATATGAGTATTACAAGAGTTGATCTACCACGAGATCAGAGAGGCTAAACCCTAGAAGCTAGCCTATGGTATGATTGTATGTTGTCCTATGGACTAAAACCCTCCGGTTTATATAGACACCGGAAAGGGCTAGGGTTACACAAGGTCGGTTACAAAGGAGGAGATATACATATCTGTATTGCCTAGCTTGCCTTCCACGCCAAGTAGAGTCCCATCCGGACACAAGACGAAGTCTTCAATCTTGTATCTTCATAGTCCAACAGTCCGGCCACAGGATATAGTCCGGTTGTCCAGAGACCCCCTAATCCAGGACTCCCTCAGTAGCCCCTGAACCAGGCTTCAATGACGATGAGTCCGGTGCGCAGTGTTGTCTTCGGCATTGCAAGGTGGGTTCCTATTCCAAATACACCACGGAAGAATTTGAATACAAGGATAGTGTCCGACCCTGCAAAATAAGTTCCACATACCACCGTAGAGAGAACAATATTTCCACAAATCTAATCTGCCGACATGTTTTGGCAACATGACATTATGCCATGGCCCGGTGATTACTCGAACCGTTTCCTTTAACTAGCCCCGCACATAACGCGAGGCAGTTTCTTGACACGTCTTGTCAAAGCAGAGATCGTGTACCCCTTATTACGGGATTCTCATCAATACGGGCATGGGTAACCCAACCACGACATCGATTATGGCGCTTGGGGGATAAGCGAGTTTTACCAGGCTACTGGGGGCGCGTAGTTTAGGCCTCCCTTATAAAGGGACAAGGTTTAACCTTTTTCTACCCACGCCTTCTTCCTCCTTGCTCATCCATTCTTGCGCACTCGAGCTCCAATGCCCAAGTCCACATCCTTCCCCTCAACCTTCTCTAATCATTTCCGGAGCGGGAGGCAAATGGATGGCTTCCTCCGTTATGGAGGGACACATCAAGAAGCTATGCGGAGCCGGATACTATAGGGTTACATAATGCCATGGCGAGTGCGCTGGACGGTGCCCGTGGCGCTGTGTCCAGCATGCCGAGCACAGATTCGTGGGCGAGCGATCCTGTCGGCGGCGTGGCGAACTAGTTGCTAGCGTCATCGGAGAAAGTCCACGTGGAGGGACGAATAGGAGGGCGCTGAGGCCGACGACAAAGGAGGAGAAATGCAGTGCGCATGACATGGCATCGTCAGTGTAGGAGGACGACGGAGAGGAGGCCGAAAGGAACGGCGATGGAGAGGGCTCCAGTGTAGTAGGACACACGCACGGAGTGTTAGAGTTGTGTCGAATATTGTGTATAAGGTAGGTTACAGTTGCATTTGTAGTTGTATTTTGTTTAGATAGAATATGGAGTCGTGTCCAAATAGGACACTTGTATATAGCGATGGTAGACACACGATGTAACCTATGCCAACATAATAGCACATGCGCGCAAAGGGGAGCCAGCGGCGTGTGCCAACGTCCGGGTGGCCGGTGTGCGGTATTGTGATGGTGTCACGGGAATGAGCGCTCGTAGTCAGGCTCCGGGGATGTAGCCAAATCGGTGAACCTCATTAACAAATCTCGGTGTCGTGTCTCGTGTGATTGCTTGGTCCTCGGATGATCGACGGTATGCATTGGAATTATTCTAACAAGTGAGTAAACTCCTAACAAGTGGTATCATGAGTAAGGTTATGAAAAGGTTGTTGCATTGAGCCGAGTTGATTCACTGATTTAGTTCTTCACGGGAGATGATCGTGTTTCAGTAGACGAAAGCGGCGGTCAAAGAAATCCATGGAAGCAGCGGGGCGTAATGTGTGCAAGCTGATGGCGATTTGTTCGGAGTCTCGATGAGATTTGATCGAAAACAGCGCGTCAGGAGAGTCATGTGGCGGTCGAAGCAGCGGGGCGTAATGCGTGCAAGCTGATGGCGATTTGTTCGTAGTCTCGATGAGATTTGATCAAAAACAGCAGCGTCAGGAGAGTCGTGCGGTGGTCGGTCAACGGATGATGGTGCGAGCGTACTCTAGGCGGGCATTGAGATCGTTGGCGCCTGGCGGCTCATTGGATAGGCAAGCCCAGGCGGGGCTAGACGAGCGACCCGTGGAGGTGGGCAGGCCAAGGCGTGGCAACGCGGGCAGGTACAGATGGCTAGTGAAGGACACAGGAAGCGCTATGAAGCAGCGGAACGAGTTTTGTTTTGGACCAAAAGATGGCCGAGTCCTCGTGCGACACGGACGGAGGCAGATCGAATCGGGAAGAAAAAGACCATCATGATACGATACGAAGCCATCGAGCAGAGCAGGGCAAAGCAAAGCTAGCATTGGTTCGTGCCCAGTAGGCAGAAATCAAAGCAGCAGTCCAAAAGTTTTTTGGTGAAGCATCAAGTACTAGTACAGGCGCTCTGTAGCAAAATTCAATCAATCTGGTGTTTCTGCTGCTTGCACATGAGAAGTGTACCAGGGAGTTTGTGTTTTGCTAAGTGCACCTGGATTGCAGCGCATCGTGTCTGGAAGCTTGGATGTATTTCTTTTGTAGGGTCAGCCGTACAAAAAATCATGGCGCCAACGGCTATCAGATTTGAGGTGAAGAAGTTCGATGAGACTAGAAACCTTGGGTTATGGCAGCCAAGAGTGGAAGTTTTGTTGACACAACAGGGATGCTTGAAGACGTTGTGGGAAGTCATGTTAGCTAAGATGGAGTTATCATGTGATGGGTCAGAATTTGCGGGAGACGATTTGGGAGCCTCGAGCGTGTCCTGCAACTGAACAAGTTCGGCTAGGTCGGACTGGATATTCTGACGGATCGACGTAAGTCGGTTGGTACGGAAGACAGTGGTGGGATCGGCGATAACGACATAGGAGTGTGATGCTGATGGTGACCGACTTCTGGGGCGTGGAAACACGTGACACAAGCTCAAGGGCTTGTGTGGCTTCAACAAGACTATGGCGCGGGGTTGATTCAAGGTGATGTACACACGGAGCTTGAAGTCGACGGGGCGCGGGGTGGACTGATTATCTACCATGGAGTCATGTCGAAGGTGGAGCTGGACTGAGGGGCTACGGTGTTAGCATCCGGAGAATCAAAGCCTATTTCAGCAAGAAAAAGCGAGTGACACGTAATTCGGATTGGAGCCCAGTGGTCTGATGGAAGCGTGAAACTCGTCATCGGTCGGTGATGATCGGTGGTACTCTGTAGTGGGGGTTGAGTCGTGTGGGTTCGCGACCCTTGAGACTCGACCGGGACAGCAGAGGCTCGACGCGGTAATAGCGACGAGGCGTGCGGTACACATGGAACATGGAGACGGGCCAGTGCTCTGGTGGTCATACATGTGGTGAGACAACTGCGAATTTTACTCGGGATGACTACAAGCAACGGTGAAATTCCTTTAAGTTTCAGACAGGCGGTCAAGAAAAGAGCGGCGATGTTGAGTTCAGGTAACTCTTATGTGTGACACCTAATATGTGAGTTGTTCACTTCCACGCAGGTCAGCGATTAGTGTGTGATGACGTTGGACGGGTACTCTGGAAGTTGGGAGCACAGACTAGAGTAAAGAGGAACTTAATTTTGCTCGAGCGTTGACTGTGGTCAAGAAAAAGGAGGGACTACAAGTTGCAGGTGGAGTCACATGGAGTCTTTGGAGTAGCAGCGATACTCATGGGATAAACTCAAGTCCAATGTACATGGAAGTTTGATGCATGGACGAATTCAAGGTGGTGAAGAATATTTGCCCAGGTGGAGTTTGTTAGAGTTGAGTCGAATATTGTGTAGAAGGTATGTTACGGTTGAACTTGTAGTTGTATTGTGTTTAGATATGATATGGAGTCATGTCCAATAGGCCACTTGTATCCTAGGCCACTCATATATAGTGAGGGTAGACACACGATGTAACCGATGCCAACATAATAGCACATGCGCGTAAGGGGGAGCCGACGGCGTGTGCCGGCGTCCGGGTGGCCGATGTGCGGTATTGTGACGGTGTCACGGGGAGGAGCGCCCGTAGTCAGTGTTGGAAATATGCCCTAGAGGCAATAATAAATTGGTTATTATTATATTTCCTTGTTCATGATAATCGTTTATTATCCATGCTAGAATTGTATTGATAGGAAACTCAGATACATGTGTGGATACATAGACAACACCATGTCCCTAGTAAGCCTCTAGTTGACTAGCTCGTTGATCAATAGATGGTTACGGTTTCCTGACCATGGACATTGGATGTCGTTGATAACGGGATCACATCATTAGGAGAATGATGTGATGGACAAGACCCAATCCTAAGCCTAGCACAAAGATTGTGTAGTTCGTATGCTAAAGCTTTTCTAATGTCAAGTGTCATTTCCTTAGACCATGAGATTGTGCAACTCCCGGATACCGTAGGAATGCTTTGGGTGTGCCAAACGTCACAACGTAACTGGGTTGCTATAAAGGTACACTACAGGTATCTCTGAAAGTGTCTGTTGGGTTGGCACGAATCGAGACTGGGATTTGTCACTCCATGTAACGGAGAGGTATCTCTGGGCCCACTCGGTAGGACATCATCATAATGTGCACAATGTGACCAAGGAGTTGATCACGAGATGATGTGTTACGGGACGAGTAAAGAGACTTGCCGGTAACGAGACTGAACAAGGTATCGGGATACCGACGATCGAATCTCGGGCAAGTGTTGTACCGCTAGACAAAGGGAATTGTATACGGGATTGATTGAATCCTTGACATCGTGGTTCATCCGATGAGATCATCATGGAACATGTGGGAGGCAACATGGGTATCCACATCCCGCTGTTGGTTTTTGGCCGGAGAGTTGTCTCGGCCATGTCTGCATGACTCCCGAACCCGTAGGCTCTACACACTTAAGGTTCGATGACGCTAGGGTTATAGGGAATAGATATACGTGGTTACCGAATGTTGTTCGGAGTCCCGGATGAGATCCCGGACGTCACGAGGAGTTTTGGAATGGTCCGTAGGTAAAGATTTATATATGGGAAGTCCTGTTTTGGTCGCCGGAAAAGTTTCGGGTTTATCGGTAATGTACCGGGACCACCGGGATGGTCCCGGTGGTCCACCAAGTGGGGCCACCAGCCCCAGAGAGTTGCATGGGCCAAGTGTGGGAGGGGACCAGCCCCAGGTGGGCTGGTGCGCCCTCCCACCAAGGCCCAAGGCGCAAGGGAGAGTGGAAGGGGGCAAACCCTAGGCTCAGATGGGCCTAAGGCCCACCTAGTGGTGCGCCCCCCTCTCTCCCCCCTTGGCCGTCCCCCCTAGATGGGATCTAGGGCTGGCCGCCACCCCTAGGGGTGGAAACCTAGGTGGGGGCGTAGCCCCTCCCCTCCCCCTATATATACTTGAGGTTTTGGGCTACCATAGACACGATTCAATCTCCTTCTTGGCGCAGCCCTACCCCTCTCCCTCCTCGTCTCTTGCGGTGCTTGGCGAAGCCCTGCTGGAGTCCCATGCTCCTCCACCACCACCACGCCATCGTGCTGCTGCTGGATGGAGTCTTCCCCGACCTCTCCTTCTCCCCTTGCTGGATCAAGGCGTAGGAGATGTCACCGGGCTGTACGTGTGTTGAACACGGAGGTGCCGTCCGTTCGGCACTAGGATCATCGGTGATTTGGATCACGACGAGTACGACTCCATCAACCCCGTTCACTTGAACGCTTCCGCTTAGCGATCTACAAGGGTATGTAGATGCACTCTCCTTCCCCTCGTTGCTAGATTACTCCATAGATTGATCTTGGTGATGCGTAGAAAATTTTGAATTTCTGCTATGTTCCCCAACAGTGGCATCATGATCCAGGTTTATGCGTAGTTACTATGCACGAGTAGAACACAAAATAGTTGTGGGCATCGATATTGTCAATTTGCTTGCCATTACTAGTCTTATCTTGATTCGGCGGCATCGTGGGATGAAGCGGCCCGGACCGACCTTACACGTACTCTTACGTGAGACTGGTTCCACCGACTGACATGCACTAGTTGCATAAGGTGGCTAGAGGGTGTCTGTCTCTCCCACTTTAGTCGGATCGGATTCGATGAAAAGGGTCCTTATGAAGGGTAAATAGAAATTGGCATATCACGTTGTGGTTTTCGCGTAGGTAAGAAACGTTCTTGCTAGAAACCTATAGCAGCCACGTAAAAAACTTGCAACAACAATTAGAGGACGTCTAACTTGTTTTTGCAGCAAGTGTTTTGTGATGTGATATGGCCAAAAGGATGTGATGAATGATATATGTGATGTGTGAGATTGATCATGTTCTTGTAATAGGAACCACGACTTGCATGTCGATGAGTATGACAACCGGCAGGAGCCATAAGAGTTGTCTTTATTTATTTATGACCTGCGTGTCAACATAAACGTCATGTAATTACTTTACTTTATTGCTAAAGCGTTAGCCATAGTAGTAGAAGTAATAGATGACGAGACAACTTCAAGAAGACACGATGATGGAGATCATGATGATGGAGATCATGGTGTCATGCCGGTGACAACGATGATCATGGAGCCCTGAAGATGGAGATCAAAAGGAGCAAAATGATATTGGCCATATCATGTCACTATTTGATTGCATGTGATGTTTATCATGTTTTACATCTTGTTTTCTTAGAACGACGGTAGCTTAAATAAGATGATCCCTCACTAAAATTTCAAGAAAAGTGTTCCCCCTAACTGTGCACCGTTGCGAAGGTTTGTTGTTTCGAAGCACCACGTGATGATCGGGTGTGATAGATTCTAACGTTCGAATACAATGGGTGTTGACGAGCCTAGCATGTACAGACATGGCCTCGGAACACATGCGAAACACTTAGGTTGACTTGACGAGCCTAGCATGTATAGACATGGCCTCGGAACACGGAAGACCAAAAGGTCGAACATGAGTCGTATAGAAGATACGATCAACATGAAGATGTTCACCGATGTTGACTAGTCTGTCTCACGTGATGATCGGACACGGCCTAGTTGACTCGGATCATGTTTCACTTAGATGACTAGAGGGATGTCTACCTGAGTGGGAGTTCATTAAATAATTTGATTAAATGAACTCAATTATCATGAACATAGTCTAAATTGTCTTTGCAAATATGTTGTAGATAAATAGCTCACGTTGTAGCTCCCTGTTTCAATACGTTCCTAGAGAAAGACCAAGTTGAAAGATATTGTAAGCAATGATGCGGACTAGGTCCGTAGTCCGAGGAGTGTCCTCACTGCTACACAGAAGGCTTACGTCTTTGATGCACCGCTCGATGTGCAAACCCCTACAACGTCGTTTGTGGATGTTGTGAACACCTGACAGACACATCCTGATGACTACTTGATAGTTTAGTGCACCATACTTTATGGCTTAGAATCGGGATTCCAATGACGTTTTGAACGCGAGAGAACATATGAGATGTTCCAAGAGCTGAAATTGGGATTTCAGGCTCATGCCCGTGTTGAGAGGTGTGAGACCTCTGACAAGTTCTTTTGCCAACAAGATGGAGGAGAATAGCTCAGCTAGTGAGCATGTGCTCAGAATGTCTGGGTGCTACGATCACTTAAATCAAGTGGGGGTTAAACTTCCAGATAAGATAGTGATTGATAGAGTTCTCTAGCCACTATCACTAAGCTACTAGATCTTCGTGATGAACTATGACATGCAAGGGATGGAGTTGATCCCGGAGCTGTTCGCGGTGCTTAAGACCGCAAAAGGAGAAATCAAGAAGGAGCATCAAGTGTTGATGGTTTAATAAGACCACTGGTTTCAAGAAGGGCAAGGGCTAGAAGGGAAACTTCATGGATGGCAAACCAGTTGCCGCTCCAGTGAAGGAACCCAAGGTTGAACCCAAACCCGAGACTGAGTGCTTCTAATGTAAGGGGAACGGTCACTGGTAGCGGAATTACCCCAAATGCATGGTAGATAAGAAGGCTGGCAACTTCAACAAAGTATATACGTGTTATTAATGTGTACCTCACTAGTACTCCGAGTAGCACCTGGGTATTGGATACCGGTTCAGTTGCTATTATTGGTGACTTGAAGCAAAAGCTACGGACTAAACGGAGACTGGCTAAGGGCGAGGTGACGATGTGTGTTGGAAGTGTTTCCAAAGTTGATGAGATCACCATCGCACACTCCATCTGCCTTCGGGATTAGTATTGAACCTAGATAAATGTTATCAGGTGTATACGTTGAGCATGAATATGATTAGATCATGTTCATTGCAATACGGTCATTCATTTAAGTTAGAGAATAATGGTTATTCTGTTTACATGAATGATACCTTTCATGGTCATGCACCCTATGTGAATGGTTCATTGAATCTCGGTCGTGGTAATACACATGTTCACGCCAAAAGATGTAGAGTTAATAATGATAGTACCACTTTCTCGTGGCACTGCCGCTTAAGTCATATTGGCGTAAGATGCATGAAGAAACTCCATGTCGATGGATGTTTGGAGTCACTTGATTTTGAATCGCTTGACACATGCGAGCCATGCCTCATGGGCAGGATGACTAAGACCCCGCTTTCAGGTACAATGAAACGGGCAAGTGACTTGTTGGAAATCATACATGCTGATGCATGTGATCCAATGAGAATTGAAGCATGCAATGGATATCGCTATTTTCTCATCTTCACTGACGATTTGAGTAGATATAGGTATATTTACTTAATGAAGCACAAGTCTGAAACATTTGAAAAGTTCATGCGATTTCAGAGTGAAGTTAAGAATCATCATAACAAAGAAGATCATGTTCCTACAATCTGATCAAAAGGGGATTTTCTGAGTTATGGGTTTGGCAATCACTTAAGACATTGTGGAATTGTTTCACAGTTGAAGCCACCTAGAACACCACAAGGTAATGGTGTATCCGGACGTCGTAATCGAACACTATGAGATATGGTGTGATCTATGATGTCTCTTACCAATCTACCGTTTCCATTTTGAGGTTATGCGTTAGAGACAGCTTCATTCACTTTAGATAGGACACCATCTAAGTCCGTTGAGATGACGTCGTATGAACATTGGTTTGGCAAGAAACTAAAGTTGTCGTTTCTTAATGTTTGGGGCTGCGATGCTTAAGGCTTCAGCCAGAGAAGCTCGAACCCAAAGCGGACAAACACATCTTCATAGGATACCCAAAGGTGACAGTAGGGTACACCTTGTATCTCAGATCCGAGGGCAAATTGTTTGTCACTAAGAATGGGTCCTTTCTCGACAAGGAGTTTCTCTCAAAAGAATTGAGTGGGAGGAAGATAGAACTTGATGAGGTTGTCGAACCTTTATTTCAACCAGAGAGTGATGCAACACAGAAAGATGTTTTCTGTGGAGCCTACGTCTGTTGAATAGGAAGTTAATGATAGTGATCATGAAGCTTCGGATCAAGTTGCTATCGAACCTCGTAGGTCGACAAGGATATGTACTACTCCTGAGTGGTACGGTAATCCTGTCTTAGTTATCATGTTGTTAGACAACAATGAACCAACGAGCTATGGAGAAGCGATGGTGGGCCCGTATTCCGACAAATGGTTAGAAGCCATGAAATCCGAGATAGGATCCATGTATGGACTTTGGTGGACTTGCCCGATGATCAGCAAGCCATTGAGATAAATGGATCTTTAAGAAGAAGACGGACGTGGGCGGTAATGTTACCGTCTATGAAGCTCGACTTATGGGAAAGTGTCTTTTCACAAGTTCAAGGAGTTGACTACGATGAGAATTTCTCACCCGTAGCGATGCTTAAGTCCGTCGGAATCATGTTAGCATTAGCTGTATTTTTCGATTATGAAATCTTACAGATGGATGTCAAAACAAGTTTTCATACCAAGTTTTCGTAAGAAAAGTTGTATGTGATACAATAAAATTTTTTGACGATCCTAAGGATGCTAAAAGGTATGCTGGCTCCAACAATCCTTCTATGGACTAGAGCAAGCATCTCGGAGTCGGAATATATGCTTTGATGGAGTAATCAAAGCTTTTAGGTTTATACAATGTTTGTTAGAAACTTGTATTTACAAGAAAGTGAGTGGGAGCACTACAACATTTCTGATAAGTATATGTGGATGGCATATTGTTGATCCGAAATAATGTAGAATTTCTGGAAAGCATAAACGGTTTGTTTGAAGAGTGATTTTCAAAGGAAGACCTGGATAAAGCTGCTTACATATTGGGCATCAAGATCTATAGAGATAGATCAAGACGCCTGATGATACTTTCAAAGAACGCACACCTTGACATGTTTTTGAAAGAGTTCAAAATAGATCAGTCAAAGGAGGGGTTCTCACCTGAGTTGTAAGGTGTGAAGTTGAGTAAGACTCAAAGATTGACCACGGCAGAAGAAAGAGGAAGGAGGAAGGTCGTCCCCTATGCTCTTGTCATAGGCTCTATACGGTATGCCATGCTGAGTACCGCACCTGATGTGTGCCTTGCCACATGTCTGGCAAGAGGGTACAAAGGTGATCTAGGAGTAGATCACCAGATAGCGGTCAAAATTATCCTTAGAGGAATAAGGAAATGTTTCTCGGTTATGGAGGTGATAAAGAGTTCGACATAAAGAGTTACGTCGATGCAAGCTTAACACCTATCCGGATAGCTCTGAGTAGAGATACCGGATACGTATAATGGAGTAACAATTTGGAATAGCTCCAAGTCGAACGTGGTAGCAGCATCTACGATATAAAGTTTTGCGAAATACATAGGGATCTGAATATGGCAAGACCCGTTGACTACAACCTCTCTCACAAGCATAACATGATCAAACCCAGAACTCTTTGAGTGTTTATCACATAGTGATGTGAACTAGATCATTAAGTCTAGTAAACTCTTGGATGTTGGTCACATGGCGATGTGACATGTGAGTGTTAATCACATGGTGATGTGAACTAGATTATTGACTCTAGTGCAAGTGGGAGACTGTTGGAAATATGCCCTAGAGGCAATAATAAATTGGTTATTATTATATTTCCTTGTTCATTATAATCGTTTATTATCCATGCTAGAATTGTATTGATAGGAAACTCAGATACATGTGTGGATACATAGACAACACCATGTCCCTAGTAAGCCTCTAGTTGACTAGCTCGTTGATCAATAGATGGTTACGGTTTCCTGACCATGGACATTGGATGTCGTTGATAACGGGATCACATCATTAGCAGAATGATGTGATGGACAAGACCCAATCCTAAGCCTAGCACAAAGATCGTGTAGTTCGTATGCTAAAGCTTTTCTAATGTCAAGTGTCATTTCCTTAGACCATAAGATTGTGCAACTCCCGGATACCGTAGGAGTGCTTTGGGTGTGCCAAACGTCACAACATAACTGGGTGGCCATAAAGGTACACTACAGGTATCTCCGAAAGTGTCTGTTGGGTTGGCACGAATCGAGACTGGGATTTGTCACTCCGTGTAACGGAGAGGTATCTCTGGGCCCACTCGGTAGGACATCATCATAATGTGCACAATGTGACCAAGGAGTTGATCACGGGATGATGTGTTACGGAACGAGTAAAGGGACTTGCCGGTAACGAGATTGAACAAGGTATCGGGATACTGACGATCGAATCTCGGGCAAGTGTCGTACCGCTAGACAAACGGAATTGTATACGGAATTGATTGAATCCTTGACATCGTGGTTCATCCGATGAGATCATCGTGGAACATGTGGGAGCCAACATGGGTATCCAGATCCCGCTGTTGGTTATTGGCCGGAGAGTTGTCTCGGCCATGTCTGCATGACTCCCGAACCCGTAGGGTCTACACACTTAAGGTTCGATGACGCTAGGGTTATAGGAAATAGATATACGTGGTTACCGAATGTTGTTCGGAGTCCCGGATGAGATCCAGGAGGTCACGAGAAGTTCCGGAATGGTCCGAAGGTAAAGATTTATATATGGGAAGTCATGTTTTGGTTGGTCCCGGTGGTCCACCAAGTGAGGCCACCAGCCCCGGAGGGCTGCATGGGCCAAGTGTGGGAGGGGACCAGCCCCAGGTGGGCTGGTGCGCCCCCCCCCCCCACCAAGGCCC
>NC_041386.1:29618105-29644465 GCF_002162155.2 Triticum dicoccoides | reverse complement strand
GCCACCCCTAGGATGGAAACCTAGGTGGGGGCGCAGCCCCTCCCCTCCCCCTATATATACTTGAGGTTTTGGGCTGCCATAGACACGATTCAATCTCCTTCTTGGCGCAGCCCTACCCCTCTCCCTCCTCGTCTCTTGCGGTGCTTGGCGAAGCCCTGCTGGAGTCCCACACTCCTCCACCACCACCACGCCGTCGTGCTGCTGCTGGATGGAGTCTTCCCCAACCTCTCCTTCTCCCCTTGCTGGATCAAGGCGTAGGAGACGTCACCGGGCTGTACGTGTGTTGAACGTGGAGGTGCCGTCCGTTCGGCACTAGGATCATCGGTGATTTGGATCACGACGAGTACGACTCCATCAACCCCGTTCACTTGAACGCTTCTGCTTAGCGATCTACAAGGGTATGTAGATGCACTCTCCTTCCCCTCGTTGCTAGATTACTCCATAGATTGATCTTGGTGATGCGTAGAAAATTTTGAATTTCTGCTATGTTCCCCAACAGTCAGGCCTCGGGAATGTAGCCATATCGGTGAACCTCGTTAGCAAATCTCGGTGTCGTGTCTCATATGATTGCTTGGTCTTCGGATAATCGACGGTATGCCTCGGAATTATTCTAACAAGGAGGTTGAGAGGGAACAACGCCAATGGTGCCAGAGTAGTACGATGCGGGCGAGGAGGCCAAGAGGAACGATGCTGGCGTCGACGCCAATGCAGCGGGACACGGGTGAGGAGGTCGAGAGGAACGATGCTGGCGACGACGCCAGTGTAGCAGGACGGAAGCAAGGAGTCCGGGAAGAACAACGCCGGCGATGATGCAACTATAGCAGGACGCATGCGAGGAGGCGAGGAACGACTCCGGCGATGACACCAGCGCAGCAGAACGCAGGCAAGGAGGCCGAGAGGAACGACTCCAGCAATGAAGCCAGTGCAACAGGACGCGGGCAAGAAAACCGAGAGGAATGACGCTGGTGATGGTGTCAGTGTAGTATGATGTAGGAGAGAATGTCGAGAGGAACGATTAGAAGGGATGAAGAAGATTAAGGGTTGGCATTAAAACATACCACACATATGCATACGTATAGTCCATCAGGAATATGTATATCTACATGTCTAAGATCGTCGAAACAGAAAATATGCAACAAAAAAATTGTGTGAAATTTTGAGATGAAGCTATTAGTTATAGAAAATTTCAAACGGTCGACCGTTTGGAACAAATTAGATAAAATTCATCTAGATAGCTCCAAATACAAACACAAAATTGAACGCTTACTTCGACAAAACCACGAACCAATCGTCTGAATCAAACCACAACACTGATGTGCATCTTTTACGTGTAGACCTTATCTTCGATTGAAGTATCGTTGTGTGGATTAGAAGACGAAAGAGATTAAGAATAGATTACACTAAAACACGTGCAAACTCAGGCATCATTCCCTCGGAACCAGGTGTAAACGGGCGCACCCCCACTCCGCTCTGGGCCGGCCCGTTTCCATTCTTTTTTTCCGTTTAATCTTCCAAAAAAAAGTGCTCCCTGGGAATGGGATCAAACTGCTGACCGCATCGTTTGAAGGGAAGTGCAGCAACCAATAGGCCATTCACCCGCTTACACACACCTATTTTGTTTTTTTTTTCTTTTATTTCGTTTCTCATATCAGTTTGTTCTTTTTCTTCTTTCTTTTTCATTTTTTCTTTGTCCTTTTTATTTTTTCTGTTTTCTTTAATGGGCGGGGTTTTTTAAATTGAAAAACTTTTATTTCGAAATTAATAAACTTTTAAAATTAGATGGTTTGTTTTTCAAATTTGATTAACTTTTTTATATTTGATTACCTTTTTAAAAATTCAATGATTATTTTTCAAAATCGATGAATGTTTTCAAATTCAGTGATTGTCTTTTCAAATTTGATAATCTTTTTAAAAAGATGATGAATTTTTAAAAATCCATTAAAAAAATTTATTTATCAAATTTTGTAGATTTTTTGTGATTTTTGTTTTTTTTTTTCCTTTTTTCAAAGTCAATGGTTGGTCGGTCAACTGGTCAACCATGACCGGTCAAACATCACTCGACGACTGACTAGGCGGGGCGACCGGTTAACCCATCGAGGGCTCCCCACATGGGTCGGCCCACGAGCAGGCGGCTGTTAGCGCCAGCTTAGCTCCCCGTAATGGGAATATCATATATTATCATCAATGCCAACTAGGCAATTTTGATAAGATGACATCTATCTATTATATATAAAAAGTAATTATGAACAAACCTACGGTTGGATGGTTAGGAGGACAGTGGTATTCCAGACCATTAAGGTTTAAATCTTGGTGCTCGCATTTATCGTGGATTTATTTTAGTATTTTCGATGATACGCGTTCAGTGGATTGAGACGTTCACCAAAAAAAGAATTAAGCTAGAAATTACCACAAAAAACAGAAATATCAACCGTTTATTTAATATTTAAAAAATCTATAGCCTTTAGATAAGGTTTAAGTGAGAAAAAAATACCCACCATTGCCATTACCTAATTATACCGCACACCGTCTTGAACGTATATCCTTGCCCAACTTCAATAGCCGCCGCCACATATCCCTCACCACAGCGTCATCAAGCCAGCATCACCGTTCAAGATCCACCCTGCTTCATGCCTGCGATTCACCTCTTCCACTAAAGCTATGATGAACGTCTCAGGACCTCTCTCTCTCTCTCTCGGCTCTGTGTATGTCTGGCCGTTTGTCATGCTCCGTGTGGGTGCCGTCATAAATCCATGAGAAGGACGCCATGTTGGCTCTTGGCTGCCATTGTTAGATCATGGTTTTGATCTGGTCGTGTGGGTTCTCCACTGTGAAGCAGCAGAAATAATAGGAAGGAGATTGATTTTCTCCCTTTTACGTGGCCAAGTGCACACCACGGTCAGTTATTCTTCTTCACTCTCAATTACGATTGCCATGTGCATCTATGAGCGTTACCTTCTTTGCTTGATTTCCCGTGTGTCAAGGGAAATATGGAGCTTAGAGCAACTCTAGCAGACCCCGCATCTCGCCCCGACCCGTAAAATAACCATTAAAATGCTGGTTAGGGCGAAAAAATCAGCCCGATCAGACCCCACATCCCGTCCCGGCCCGTAAAAAGTTTTAGGAGGCACGGCAAAATCCCGACCCAACCCGAGAAAACGCGGGTTTCGCCCCCGCCGCTGCGGTGCCCTGCATACAAGCGGAAGCGGTTGGTGGGAGGACATTTCACACCGCGCTTTCTCCCACCAACCACCTCTCCTCTCCCCCCCTTGTGCCGCCGCCGGCCGCCGTCCAAGATTCAGGTGAACGCATCCGGCAGGAGCACGCCCGAAGGCCGCCACGCGCACGAGGCCTCCCCTCCCTCCCCCCTGCGTCGGCGGGCCGCCGGATTTGCAGATCTATGGCACTTCATCCCGGGCCGTTGGATTTGGTTTTTTCCGGACGCCGGTTGCGGCCTCAAGCGATGGAGTGGTCGGGGAGTCTCTCCCGCAGCCCAGGCAAGGGCGCATCGCCGCATGCAGGTACGGGTTCGTCCGCCCGCCGTCGTCGAAGGTTTGCGGGCATGGACTCGTCCGGCCGTCCACCGGGCTCGGCGCTCGCGCAGCGCCTTTGTGGCTTGCCGATGCCGCTGATAGAGTGTGACGACTGCACGAGGAAAGTACTGCGGCTCACTTCGGGCACGTCGAAGCACCCCGGATGGGTGTTCTTCAAATGCGAAAACGATGGGGTACGTGCATTTGCGGTAGCTCGTTTCATAGTTCATTCTCTAGTTCAACTGCGGTAGCTCACTTCGAGCTTGCTCATTCTTTTGTGTAGGACGATGGATGCTCATTTTGGTTTTGGGAAGGCCAATACATTGATTTGTTGATAGAAAAAACTTAATAAATGTTAGTGCACTCCTTAGTACAATCGAAGGCAATGATGCGGCTGCATGTGCAACTAGAGGGGAAGCAACATCTACTTCTTCTGAACCAAAGATGAAAAAAGAAGAATGCAAAATCAAGAATCCACAGATCAACAACGAATGCATGGAGAAGATATTAGTCCAACTAGTGGGAGCAGTTATGAAAGTTGGAAATCTTTTAAAATGCATACTTGTAGTTCTTGTTTTCTTTGGTCTTGCTATTCAAGCAAAGATTTGGTAATATCTTTTGTATCCAATGTTATTAAATAAGAAAAGCAATGCAATATGCAAGATCAAATTAAGTTGCAAATTTAAGTTTTGCGGGCCGGGAGGAGCTGCGCCTGATCAGACGCCGCAACCTCAATCCGTAAAAAAACATATTCCGGGAATATCTTTTTTATGGGTCCATTATGCGGGGTCTGCATACGCGGCCGTCCGTGCCGGCTTGCAAAGGCGTTTTTCCGCGATCTGCAAAAACATTTTGCGGGTCGGGAAGATGCGGGGTCTACTAGAGTTGCTCTTAGAGAACATAAAATGCAGCCTGAACAAAAAACAACTTCCGGGCGATCTGCGACATACATGGGCTGGAGGTCGTGCTGGTCAATGAAGACCCTGGCAATCTCGGAGGCGCGTTCAGGCTGGGCTCCTCCCTCTTGGAGCAGCATTTGCTGATGGATGAAAATCAAACCAACTGTCAGTTACTATCTGAACCTAATGGAATACGGTTGAGGAGTGGGACGAGCATTTACAAGGTTTTTTTGTGCGTCTTGTACAATACAGTATTCAATAAAGTATTTGATTCTCGTCCCACTCCTTAAGCATATTGAGCTGAGTTCTCTTGTCTTACAGTTCAGGCACTTTCCTTGACAACCCAATGGCCATAATACATTAGAACACAACAGATAAATTTATAGAAAACCTTCTTCCCTGCCTCTATGAGCAGATGAGAAACCACGTTCAGAGGTAGAGCATATAAAGACACATCAAAGTAGTCATCGTATAATAGGTTCGTCGTTATATTCGAAGTTTTTATTTATTATGTGCTGTGCATATGTTATCCTCCTTTTCGGAAAAAATTGTGCATATGGTTTCCTATCTTCAGTTTTGCACATAACTGTGATTCCCACTTAGAACAGGGTATGTGGGCCACAGGTTTGGGTTACAGGTTTGGAAAGCCTTTTTCTGGATCAGTTGATAGCGTACCACTATGAGGTAAGTTATTACTCAAAATCCCCGCAAAAAAAAAGTTATTACTCAAACCAATATTTTAAAGAATCATTACTGAACCATACTCAACACACACCCCCTAAGCCACGGCCAAGAGGAGGTCGGGAGCCTCGATGTCGACGTCTGCCAGGAGAGCCCACTCGACCGCCGCCTTCCTTGGCCTTGTGCAGTCGCGGCGAAAGTGGCCGCGCTGGCCGCAGTTGTAGCAGCGGCCCCGGCGCTTCCCTCCGCTGCCCGACGCTGTGCTCCCACCGCCGTTGTCATCGTCGTAGCCGGCTTCATCCCGTCGCCGTCGCCGCGCTGCCCACTACGCCTCCGTCAGAAGCAGTTGGTCCCCGTCGTGCCTGCCTCCATTTCGTCCGCGCCGCCACGTCAGCTCGTCGAACACCTTCAACCGCTCGAGCGCCTCCTCGAACAGCATCTCGTCGACATTGCAGAACTGTTCGATCCCGGAGACGTCATTGTACAGGCGATCGGGGACGGTGTCCAACAGCTTCTTCACGAGCGCCGTGTCGCAGAGCGTCGACCCCGAGCATGCGTAGCGCGACGTCATGGCGCCAAACCTCTCGGAGTAGCCGTCCAGGTCCTCGCCGTCCGCCATCCTCAGGCGATTGAAGTTGCCGCGGAGCGTCGCGAGCTGGGCCGCCCGCACCCGATTGGCGCTGACAAAGCGCACCTGAGGGAGTCCCATATCTCCTTTGTTGTGGGCTTCGTCGCCACCTGCAACAGTACCTCCTCCGACAGTGCGCTGAGGAGCATAGCCCGCGCTATCTTACCCTTCTTGGCATCGACCACAGCCCCGTCCGCCGGCGCCACCGCACCCCACAGCTCGTGGTCATCAAGGAGGGCCTCCACCTTGATGGCCCAGGTGGTGTAGTTCTCCGTCGTCAGCAGCGGCAACAGCAGGGACATCACACCTGCGCCGTCGCTTGCGTACAGGACTACGGACATCGCCGGTGACCCCCCTCCTCCAACCGAGGCTTTGATACCATGTGTTGTTGTGGACCAACCTAGTACTCACTGGCGATCACCATAGACATGGTCGGAGAGGAAGAAGACACACGGAAAAGATTTGGTGGCCCACAAACACCTGCCGCACGAACAGCGTTTTCTGTTTTTTCACCTCGAGCTCAAACTCGATCACCACATCACAATACACAGGGGTGGGAGGGTCTTATACCCACACGCACCGACACACCAGGCCGCGCCCATACACACCCACTCTCCCACTCGCCACGTCCGGCGCGCCCATCGCGCACGCATGCGATCAGCGTGGCTGCTACTCACGCCCTACGTGATCACACCCCTGGACTTGCGCCGACTAACTCACGCACACACGCACACACGCGCCCGCACCTGCCACGGGCTGGACATGACACGCCCAGCGCGTGCACACACACGTGCGCACGCGTCCGAGCCCGCCGTGGCTTATTGCCCAACAGTGGTCACCTTCATACAAAACATATAGCTTATCTAACATATCAAACATAGTCTATCTACAGCAACGCATTACAAGTAAAGTAAAACAAAAGAAACAAGACGGTGACAGCAAAGGTTTGGTTGAGAGGGTAGCACAGAAGCTCATTGTTATTGCATGCCATCCATGGCGGTCTAGAGTCTAGACAAGATAGACAGAATAGTGATGAGGTACTAATTGCCGCTCGGCAAACATATTATCGCCTCTCAACTGGTTAATGTGTGTGTGTGTGTGTCACACAGAGAGAGCCTCGAGATGAGTCACTGATCAACCACTAATTAATATGTTTTTTACGGGAACCACTAATTAATATGTTAATACTACACACATCGCTATGAAAATTAGACTAATCTCGTCAAGTCGTCATATATTAACAATAGCAGATAAATGGAGGCTGGTTACGTTTTTAAAATTAGTGAGGCATAATGTCGACGTTGGGAATGTTTTATATATCCACCTCTATAGGTATTGAACTAAGTATATCTATAACAATCCTGTAGATCCTCAAACAAGCATAGATGGGCATAGCTGCTTCTGAGGAGCCCATCTTCTCTAGCCCCTCTGCCCTCAAAGGAAAGAGAAAGGACAGGCTGCCAATTGTTGAATCTGAGGTAAGAAGAAGTGAAAGGCTATTACACCGGATTCAAAAAGAAAGCTTGTCAGGACAGTAATGGTATGGCTTGTTCTTCAAAGCCACCTATATGCAGCACCAAAGTTATTAAAAACTTAAATACCTCTTATTGCAAGGTGGACCCAAAGGTGTGCTCTGAGGAAAATCTGTTGCAGAAGAAAGCAAAGAAGGGGGAAAGCGGCCTACATGGAAGGACTAGAGGCGAAGAGCTGGACAGAAGGATTGGCTGCAACAAGCTTCTTTTTGGGAGTAGTTTTGCATCTCTGTAATGATGGTGTTTACCTTTATGCTATGTCACTCCAGAAACGTGTGTGGGTTTGTGACATGTATGCTGGCAGTAAGATTATATCTGTAGGGGACTGTTTCTCAGACTTCGGTATGTTATGCTTGAAGGGCTAGTGTGTTGTCCACAGTTACTGTCTCTCTGTCTTTTTATATAGTCATGAATAGAGCCTGGAATATTTTGAGTTGGAATGTCAGGGGTTCTCAAGTGATAAGTGGCTGGCCATTTCAAATAAAATAAATGAATCTAATTGCTCTGTGATCTGTTTGTAAGAGACAAAAATAGAGGTTTTTGATAGCTCATATATAAAAAAAATCTGTCCCAGGAGAATCAATCAATTTGATTACTTGCCATCTGTGGGAGCTTCAGGGGGTTTGCTCATTGCTTGGAATGAAAACATATTTCAGGGTGAGTGTCTATTCAAAAATGATTTCTCAATTTCCATGAGATTTATCTCTATCCACACTGGGGATTCTTGGATTTTAACCAATATTTATGGGCCAGGTGATAATGAGGGGAGGCATAATTTTCTGGATTGGTTCAAAAACATTCAAATGCCCATAGAAACAGATTGGTTAATTACTGGAGACTTTAACTATATAAGATATCCATCAAACAGGAACATGGGAAATGGAGATATCAACAATATGCTGCACTTCAATGAAGCCATCAACAATCTTGCCTTGGTTGAAATTCCTCTTAAGGGCAGAAGTTTCACTTGGAGTAATATGCAGCAAGCCCCACTTCTAGAAAAGATTGATTGGGTTTTTACTTCTGAGAGTTGGTCCACAAAGTATCCTAATACTATGGCTCTTCCACTATCCAAACCAGTATCTGATCATTGCCCATGTGTCATCTCCATTGAAACTTGTATCTCAAAGGCTCAAATTTTTTGATTTGAAAACTTCTGGCTTCAGCATCATGACTTCAAGGACATAGTTGAAGAGAACTTGAATCAGCCCTTATCTGAAAGTGATAGTGCAAAATTGATTACTGCTAAGTTTAAAAGGCTTAGAAAGAGGCTCAAGATTTGGACCAAGTCCATTTCTAATTTGTTTGGTAACATTCAGGCAACAAATAATGTTATCATGATGTGGGATCAGTTTGAGGAGTACATACTGAAGGAAATATGCCCTAGAGACAATAATAAAGTTATTATTTATTTCCTTATATCATGATAAATGTTTATTATTCATGCTAGAATTGTATTAACCGGAAACATAATACATGTGTGAATACATAGACAAACAGTATGTCACTAGTATGCCTCTACTTGACTAGCTCGTTGAATCAAAGATGGTTAAGTTTCCTAGCCATAGACATGAGTTGTCATTTGATTAACGGGGTCACATCATTAGAGAATGATGTGATTGACTTGAGCCATTCCGTTAGCATAGCACTTGATCGTTTAGTTTGTTGCTATTGCTTTCCTCATGACTTATACATGTTCCTATGACTATGAGATTATGCAACTCCCGTTTACCGGAGGAACACATTGTGTGCTACCAAACGTCACAACATAATTGGGTGATTATAAAGGTGCTCTACAGGTGTCTCCGAAGGTACTTGTTGGGTTGGCGTATTTCGAGATTAGGAATTGTCACTCCGATTGTCGGAGAGGTATCTCTGGGCTCACTCGGTAATGCACATCACTATAAGCCTTGCAAGCATTGCAACTAATGAGTTAGTTACGGGATGATGTATTACAAAACGAGTAAAGAGACTTGATGGTAACGAGATTGAACTAGGTATTGAGATACCGACGATCGAATCTCGGGCAAGTAACATACGGATGACAAAGGGAACAACGTATGTTGTTATGCGGTTTGACCGATAATGATCTTTGTAGAATATGTAGGAGCCAATATGAGCATCCAGGTTCCGCTATTGGTTATTGACCGGAGACGTGTCTCGGTCATGTCTACATAGTTCTCGAACCCGTAGGGTCCGCACGCTTAAATTTCGATGACGGTTATATTATGAGTTTATATGTTTTGGTGTACCGAAGGAGTTCGGGGTCCCGGATGAGATTGGGGACATGACGAGGAGTCTCGAAATGGTTGAGACATAAAGATCGATATATTGGACGACTATATTCGGACATCGGAAAGGTTCCGAATGATTCGGGTATTTTCGGGAGTACCGGGGAGTTACGAGAATTCGTATTGGGCCTTAATGGGCCATACGACAAAGGAGAGAAAGGCCTCAAAGGGTGGCCGCACCCCTCCCCATGGGCTGGTCCGAATTGGACTAGGGAGGGGGGTGCGCCCCCTTCCTTCCTTCTCCTTTTCCCTTCCCTTTCCTTCCCTCCTACTCCTACTATTTGGAAGGGCTCCTAGTTCTACTAGGAAAGGGGGAATCCTACTCCCGGTGGGAGTAGGACTCCCCTAGGGCGTGCCATAGAGAGGGCCGGCCCACCCCCTCGTCCACTCCTTTATATACGGGGGCATGGGGCACCCTAAAGACACAACAATTGATCCCTTGGATCTCTTAGCCATGTGCGGTGCCCCCTCCACCATAATCCACCTTGGTCATATCGTAGCGGTGCTTAGGCAAAGCCCTCCGTCAGTAGAACATCATCATCGTCACCACGCCCTCGTGCTGACGGAAATCTCCCTCAAAGCTCGGTTGGATCGGAGTTCGAGGGACGTCATCGAGTTGAACGTGTGTAGAACTCGGAGCTGCCGTGCATTCGGTACTTGATCGGTCGGATCGTGAAGACGTACGATTACATCAATCGCGTTGTGCTAACGCTTCCGCTTTCGGTCTACGAGGGTACGTGGACAACACTCTCCCCTCTCGTTGCTATGCATCACCATGATCTTGCGTGTTCGTAGATTTTTTTTTTGAAATTACTACGTTCCCCAACAGTGGCATCTGAGTCAGGTTTTATGCGTTGATTTAATATGCACGAGTAGAACACAAGTGAGTTGTGGGCGATATAAGTCATACTGCTTACCAGCATGTCACACTTTGGTTCGGCGGTATTGTTGGATGAAGCGGCCCGGACCGACATTACGCGTACGCTTACGCGAGACTGGTTTTACCGCCGTGCTATGCACACAGGTGACTAGCGGGTGTCAGTTTCTCCAACTTTAGTTGAACCGAGTGTGGCTATGCCCGGTCCTTGAGAAGGTTAAAACAACACTAACTTGACAAACTATCGTTGTGGTTTTAATGCGTAGGTAAGAACGGTTCTTGCTCAGCCCGTAGCAGCCACGTAAAAACTTGCAACAACAAAGTAGAGGACGTCTAACTTGTTTTTGCAGGGCATGTTGTGATGTGATATGGTCAAGACGTGATGAGATATAAGTTGTTGTATAAGATGATCATGTTTTGATGAAGTTATCGGCAACTGGAAGAAGCCTTATGGTTGTCTCTTTATTGCATAAGATGCAAGCGCCAAATAATTGCTTTACTTTTATCTCTATGTGATAGCAATAGTTGCAAGAGCAATAGTTGGCGAGACGACCATGTGACGACACATTGATATAGATCAAGATGATGGAGATCATGGTGTCATGCCGGTGACGATGGAAATCATGACGATGTTTTGGAGATAGAGATCAAAGGCACAAGATGATGGCCATATCATGTCCCATATTTTGATTGCATGTGATGTTTATATTTTATGCATCTTATCTTGCTTTGATTGACGGTAGCATTATAAGATGATCTCTCACTAAATTTCAAGATAAAAGTGTTCTCCCTGAGTATGCACCGTTGCCAAAGTTCGTCGTGCCCAGACACCACGTGATGATCGATTGTGATAAGCTCTACGTCCATCTACAACGGGTGCAAGCCAGTTTTGCACACCTAGAATACTCAGGTTAAACTTGACGAGCCTAGCATATGCAGATATGGCCTCGCAACACTGAGACCGAAAGGTCGAGCGTGAATCATATAGTAGATATGATCAACATAAGTGATGTTCACCATTGAAAGCTACTCCATTTCACATGATGATCGTTTATGGTTTAGTTGATTTGGATCGCGTGATCACTTAGAGGATTAGAGGGATGTCTATCTAAGTGGGAGTTCTTAAGTAATATGATTAATTGAACTTAAATTTATCATGAACTTAGTCCTGGTAGTATTAGCATATCTATGTTGTAGATTAATAGCTCGCGTTTAGCTCCCCTGTTTTATTTTTGATATGTTCCTAGAGAAAACTAAGTTGAAAGATGTTAGTAGCAATGATGCGGATTGGATCCGTGATCTGAGGTTTATCCTCATTGCTACACAGAAGAATTATGTCCTTGATGCACCGCTAGGTGACGGACCTATTATAGGAGCAGATGCAGACGTCATGAACGTTTGGCTAGCTCAATATGATGACTACTTGATAGTTTAGTGCACCATGCTTAACAGCTTAGAATCGGGACTTCAAAGACGTTTTGAACGTCATGGATCATATGGATGTTCCAGGAGTTGAAGTTGATATTTCAAGCAAATACCCGATTTGAGAGATATGAAGTCTCCAACAAGTTCTATAGCTAAAAGATGGAGGAGAATAGCTCAAGCAGTGAGCATGTGTTCAAATTGTCTGGGTACCTCAATCGCTTGAATCAGGTGGGAGTTAATCTTCCAGATAAAATAGTGATTGACAGAATTCTCTAGTCACCATCACCAAGTTAGTAGAACTTCGTGATGAACTATAGTATGCAAGGGATGACGAAAACGATTCCCGAGCTTTTCATGATGATGAAATCAATGAAGGTAGAAATCAAGAAAGAGCATCAAGTGTTGATGATTAACAAGACCACTAGTTTCAAAAAAAGGGCAAAGGGAAAGAAAGGGAACTTCAAGAAGAACGACAAGCAAGTTGCTGCTCAAGTGAAGAAGCCCAAGTCTGGACCTAAGCCTGAGACTAAGTGCTTCTACTGCAAAGCGACTGGTCACTAAGAGCGGAACTGCCCCAAATATTTAGTGGATAAGAAGGATGGCAAAGTGAACAATGCTATATTTGATATACATGTAATTGATGTGTACTTTACTAGTGTTTATAGCAACCCCTCGGTATTTGATACTGGTTCAGTTGCTAAGAGTAGTAACTCGAAACGGGAGTTGCAGAATGAACAGAGACTAGTTAAGGGTGAAGTGACGATGTGTGATGGAAGTGGTTCCAAGATTGATATGATCATCATCGCACACTCCCTATACTTTCGGGATTAGTGTTAAACCTAAATAAATGTTATTTGGTGTTTGCGTTGAGCATGAATATGATTTGATCATGTTTATTGCAAAATGGTTATTCATTTAAGTTAGAGAATAATTGTTGTTCTGTTTACATGAATAAAACCTTCTATGGTCATACACCCAATGAAAATGGTCCGTTGGATCTCGATCGTAGTGATACACATATTCATAATATTGAAGCCAAAAGATGCAAAGTTAATAATGATAGTGCAACTTATTTGTGGCACTGCCGTTTAGGTCATATTGGTGTGAAGCGCATGAAGAAACTCCATGCTGATGGGCTTTTGGAATCACTTGATTATGAATCATTTTGATGCTTGCGAACCATGCCTCATGGGCAAGATGACTAAGACTCCGTTCTCCGGAAAAATGGAGCGAGCAACTGACATATGGGAAATAATACATATTGATGTATACAGTCCGATGAGTGTTGAGGCTCGCGGCGGGTATCGTTATTTTCTGACCTTCACAGATGATTTGAGCAGATATGGGTATATCTACTTGATGAAACATAAGTCTGAAACATTTGAAAAGTTCAAAGAACTTCAGAGTGAAGTGGAAAATCATCGTGACAAGAAAATAAAGTTTCTACGATCTGATCGCAGAGACAAATATTTGAGTTACGAGTTTGGTCTTCAATTAAAACAATGTGGAATAGTTTCACAAAATCATGCCACCTGGAACACCATAGCATAATGGTGTGTCTGAACGTCATAACCGTACTATTATTGGATATAGTGCAATCTATGATGTTTCTTACCGATTAATCATTATAGTTTTGGGGTTATGCATTAGAGACAATTGCATTCACGTTAAAAAGGGCACCATCTAAATCCGTTGAGGCGACACCGTATGAACTGTGGTTTGGCAAGAAAACAAAGTTGTCATTTCTTAAAGTTTGAGGTTGCAATGCTTATGTGGAAGAGTTTTAACCTGGTAAGCTCAAACCCAAATCAGAGAAGTGCGTCTTCATAGGATGCCCAAAAGAAAATGTTGGGTACACCTTCTATCACAGATCCAAAGGCAAGTTATTCATTGCTGAGAATGGATCCTTTCTAGAGAAGGAGTTTCTCTCGAAAGAAGTGAGTGGGAGGAAAGTAGAACTTGATGAGGTAACTGTACCTGCTCCCTTATTGGAAAGTAGTTCATCACAGAAATCTGTTTCTGTGACTCCTACACCAATTAGTGAGGAAGCTAATGATGATGATCATGTAACTTCAGATCAAGTTACTACCGAACCTCGTAGGTAAACCAGAGTGAGATCCGCACCAGAGTGGTACGGTAATCATGTTCTGGAGGTCATGTTACTTGACCATGACGAACCTACGAACTATGAGGAAGCGATGATGAGCCCAGATTCCACAAAATGGCTTGAGGCCATGAAATCTGAGATGAGATCCATGTATAAGAACAAAGTATGGACTTTGATTGACTTGCACAAAGATCGGCGAGCCCATTGAGATTAAATGGATCTTCAAGAGGAAGGCGGACGTTGATAGTAGTGTTACTATCTACAAAGCTAGAATTGTCGCAAAAGGTTTTCGACAAGTTCAAGGTGTTGACTATGATGAGAGTTTCTCACTCGTATATATGCTTAAACCTGTCCGAATCATGTTAGCAATTGCCACATTTTATGAAATCTGGCAAATGGATAAACAAAACTGCATTCCTTAATGGATTTATTAAAGAAGAGTTGTATATGATGCAACCAGAAGGTTTTGTCAATCCTAAAGGTGCTAACAAAATATGCAACTCCAGCGATCCATCTATGGACTGGTGTAAGCATCTCGGAGTTGGAATATACGCTTTGATAAGTTGATCAAAGCGTATAGTTTTATACAGACTTGCGGTGAAGCCTGTATTTACAAGAAAGTGAGTGGGAGCACTACATCATTTCTGATAAGTATATGTGAATGACATATTGTTGATCGGAGATAATGTAGAGTTATTCTGCAAAGCATAAAGGAGTGTTTGAAATGAGCTTTTCAAAGAAAGACCTCGATGAAGCTGCTTACATATTAAGCATCAAGATCTATAGAGATAGATCAAGACGCTTGATAAGTTTTTCAATGAGTACATACCTTGACAAGATTTTGAAGTAGTTCAAAATGGAACTGTCCAAGAAAGAGTTCTTGCATGTGTTACAAGGTGTGAAACTGAGTAAGACTCAAAACCCGACAACGGCAGAAGATAGAGAGAGAATGAAAGTCATTCCCTATGCCTCAACCATAGGTTCTATAAAGTATGCCATGTTGTGTACCAGACGTATTGTATACCCTGCCCTGTGTTTGGCAAGGGAGTACAATAGTGATCTAGAAGTAGATCACTGGACATTGGTCAAAATTATCCTTAGTGGAATAAGGATATGTTTCTCGATTATGGAGGTGACAAAAGGTTCGTCGTAAAGGGTTACGTTGATGCAAGTTTTGACACTGATCCAGATGACTCAAAGTCTCAATATGGATACATATTGAAAGTGGGAGCAATTAGCTAGAGTAGCTCCGTGCCGAGCATTGTTGACATAGAAATTTGCAAAATACATACGGATCTGAATGTGGCAGACCCGTTGACTAAACTTCCCTCACAAGCAAAACATGATCACACCTTAGTACTCTTTGGGTATTAATCACATAGCGATGTGAACTAGATTATTGACTCTAGTAAATCCTTTGGGTGTTGGTCACATGACGATGTGAACTATGAGTGTTAGTCACATGGTAATGTGAACTATTGATGTCAAATCACATGGCGATGTGAACTAGATTATTGACTCTAGTGCAACTGGGAGACTGAAGGAAATATGCCCTAGAGGCAATAATAAAGTTATTATTTATTTCCTTATATCATGATAAATGTTTATTATTCATGCTAGAATTGTATTAACCGGAAACATAATACATGTGTGAATACATACACAAACAATATGTCACTAGTATGCCTCTACTTGACTAGCTCGTTGAATCAAAGATGGTTAAGTTTCATAGCCATAGACATGAGTTGTCATTTGATTAACGGGGTCACATCATTAGAGAATGATGTGATTGACTTGACCCATTCCGTTAGCATAACACTTGATCGTTTAGTTTGTTGCTATTGCTTTCTTCATGAATTATACATGTTCCTATGACTATGAGATTATGCAACTCCCGTTTACCGAAGGAACACTTTGTGTGCTACCAAACGTCACAACATAACTGAGTGATTATAAAGGTGCTCTACAGGTGTCTCTGAAGGTAATTGTTGGTTTGGCGTATTTCAAGATTAGGATTTGTCACTCCGATTGTCGGAGAGGTATCTCTGGGCCCACTCGATAATGCACATCACTATAAGCCTTGCAAGCATTGCAACTAATGAGTTAGTTGCGGGATGATGTATTACGAAACGAGTAAAGAGACTTGCTGGTAACGAGATTGAACTAGGTATTGAGATACCGACGATCGAATCTCGGTCAAGTAACATACCTATGACAAAGGGAACAACGTATGTTGTTATGCGGTTTGAACAATAAAGATCTTTGTAGAATATGTAGGAGCCAATATGAGCATCCAGGTTCCGTTGTTGGTTATTGACCGGAGACGTGTCTTGGTCATGTCTACATAGTTCTCGAACCCGTAGGGTCCGCACGCTTAAATTTCGATCACGGTTATATTACGAGTTTATATGTTTTGATGTACCGAAGGAGTTCGGGGTCCCGGATGAGATCAGGGACATGACGAGGAGTCTCGAAATGGTCGAGGCGTAAAGATTGATATATTGGACGACTATATTCGGACATCAGAAAGGTTCCGAATGATTCGGGTATTTTCGGGAGTACCGGGGAGTTACGAGAATTCGTATTGGGCCTTAATGGGCCATACGGCAAAGGAGAGAAAGGCCTCAAAGGGTGGCCGCACCACTCCCCATGGGCTGGTACGAATTGGACTAGGGAGGGGGGTGCGCCCCCTTCCTTCCTTCTCCTTTTCCCTTCCCTTTCCTTCCCTCCTACTCCTACTATTTGGAAGGGTTCCTAGTTCTACTAGGAAAGGGGGAATCCTACTCCCGGTGGGAGTAGGACTCCCCTAGGGCGCGCCATAGAGAGGGCCGGCCCTCCCCCTCGTCCACTCCTTTATATACGGGGGCATGGGGCACCCTAAAGAAACAACAATTGATCCCTTGGATCTCTTAGCCGTGTGCGGTGCCCCCTCCACCATAATCCACCTTGGTCATATCGTAGCGGTGCTTAGGCGAAGCCCTGCGTCGGTAGAACATCATCATCGTCACCATGCCGTTGTGCTGACGGAACTCTCCCTCAAAGCTCGGCTGGATCGGAGTTCGAGGGACGTCATCGAGTTGAACGTGTGCAGAACTTGGAGGTGCCGTGCGTTCAGTACTTGATCGGTCGGATCGTGAAGACGTACGACTACATCAACTGCGTTGTGCTAACGCTTCTGCTTTCGGTCTACGAGGGTACGTGGACAACACTCTCCCCTCTCGTTGCTATGCATCACCATGATTTTGCGTGTGCGTAGATTTTTTTTTGAAATTACTACGTTCCTCAACACAGACAACTTAGTGACACTGAACAAAATGGTAGAGATATGCTCAAGGAGCATCTCCTAAAGTTATTTCCCTTCCAGAGAATCTATTGGAGACAGAGGGCCACTATCAGATGGGTAAATTTTGGAGATGAAAACTCAAAAAAATTCCAAGCAAAGGCTACAATCAAATACATGCACAACTACATTCAATCTGTGCAATATGATCTTGGAAATAAGCACTCTGCCAAGGCCTCAATCCTCTGGAAATCTTTTAAGGACAGACTGGGTCAAAAGGGAAGTACATCTGACCCTTTAAACTTGATTAGCCTCATCACAAGAATAGATGGCCTGCAAGATCTGGAAGTTCCTTTCTCTACAAAAGAAATTGATGAAGTAATCAAACAGCTTCCCACAGATAAAGCTTCAGGCCCTCATGGTTTCAATGGAGATTTTATAAGAGCCTGCTGGAGTATTATTGCTGTTGATTTTTACAAGTTGATTTAGGATTTCTATCAGGGCTCAATCTCACTTCAAACCATCAATACTTCCTTCATCACTCTAATTTCAAAGAAGGATAACCCAGTTAGAGCCAATGACTTCAGACCTATATCTCTACCGAATTGCACTATAAAAATAATCACAAAGCTGCTGGCTAACAGGTTGCAAAATATTATCCTCCAAGTGGTTGATACGTCTCCGTCGTATCTACTTTTCCAAACACTTTTGCCCTTATTTTGGACTCTAACTTGTATTATTTGAATGGAACTAACCCGGACTGACGTTGTTTTCAGCAGAATTGCCATGGTGTTGTTTTATGTGCAGAAAACAAATATTCTCGGAATAACCTGAAACTCCACGGAACATCTTAGAAAAAACAATAAAAAATCCTCGCCAAAGAGGAAGACCAAGGGGCCCACACCCTTCTCACGAGGGTGGGGGCGCCCCCCTAGGGCGCGCCGCCCTACCTCGTGGGCCCCCTGGAAACCCTCCGACGCCAACTCCAACTCTATATATTTGCTTTCGGAGAGAAAAAAATAAGGGAGAAGAAATCATCGTGTTTTACGATACGGAGCCGCCGCCAAGCCCTAAAACCTCTTGGGAGGGCTGATCTGGAGTCCGTTTGGGGCTCCGGAGAGGGGGATTCGTAGCCGTCATCATCATCAACCATCCTCCATCACCAATTTCATGATGCTCACCACTGTGCATGAGTAATTCCATCGTAGGCTTGCCGGACGGTGATGGGTTGGATGAGATTGATCATGTAATCGAGTTAGTTTTGTTAGGGTTTGATCCCTAGTATCCACTATGTTCTGAGATTGATGTTGCTATGACTTTGCTATGCTTAATGCTTGTCACTAGGGCCCGAGTGCCATGATTTCAGATCTGAACCTATTATGTTTTCATGAATATATGTGAGTTCTTGATCCTATCTTGCAAGTCTATAGTCACCTACTATGTGTTATGATCCGGCAACCCCGAAGTGACAATAATCGGGACCACTCCCGGTAATGACCATAGTTTGAAGAGTTCATGCATTCACTATGTGCTAATGCTTTGTTCCGGTTCTCTATTAAAAGGAGGCCTTAATATCCCTTAGTTTCCAATAGGACCCCGCTGCCACGGGAGGGTAGGACAAAAGATGTCATGCAAGTTCTTTTCCATAAGCACGTATGACTATATACAGAATACATGCCTACATTACATTGATGAATTGGAGCTAGTTCTGTGTCACCCTATGTTATGACTGTTACATGATGAACCGCATCCGGCATAATTATCCATGACTGGTTCTCGCTTATTTACTTCCCTGCTGCTACTGTTACAATCACTACAAAATACCAAAAACATTACTTTTGCTGTCTTTACTTTTGTTGCCGCTACCACCACTATCATATTACTGTGCTACTAAACACTTTGCTGCAGATACTAAGTTTCTAGGTGTGGTTGAATTGACAACTCAGCTGCTAATACTTGAGAATATTCTTTGGCTCCCTTTGTGTCGAATCAATAAATTTGGGTTGAATACTCTACCCTCGAAAGTTGTTGCGATCCCCTATACTTGTGGGTTATCAAGACTAATTTCTGGCGCCGTTGCCGGGGAGCATAGCTCTATTCTTTGAGTCACTTGGGATTTATATCTGCTGGACACTATGAAGAACTTGAGAGATCCAAAAACCAAGATCTATCCCTCAACTACGAGAGGAGGTAAGGAACTGCCATCTAGCTCTGCACTTGATTCACCTTCTGTTATGAGTAGGTTTATGACTCCTACACCTGCTTCTGCTATTCATTCTGATATGTTGCATGTTATTGATGATGCCACTTCTGCTATGCATGATACTTATGATGAAACTGCTTCTATGCCTGATACTAGTGTGCCCCTTGGTGAATTTCTTGATGAACAAATTGCTAGGGCTAGAGAAAAAGAAATCATTGAATCTGAATACGATGATGATAGTGATGATGAAAATATGCCTGTTATTCCTGAGGGTTATCTTTTTGATATGGAATCTTCTGCCGCTATTTTAGCTTGCAAGGATATATATGAGCTTAAGATGTTATTAATTAAATGGAACAAAGAATCACTTAGAGATAAGATAAAACCCGACCCTACTTTTGCTACTTCACCTATTTGTGTTCCTGACAAGGATTATGAATTCTCTATTGATCCTGATATAATTACTTTGGTTGAATCTGATCCGTTTTATGGCTATGAATCTGTTGTGGCACATCTTACTAAGTTAAATGATATTGCTTCCCTGTTCAATAATGATGAGAGATCGCGTTACTTCTATATACTCAAAATATTTCCGTTCTCATTAAAGGGTGATGCTAAGATATGGTTTAATTCTCTTGATCCTGGTTGTGTGCGTAGTCCCTAGGATATGATTTATTACTTCTCTGCTAAATATTTCCCTGCTCATAAGAAACAACCTGCTTTGAGGGAAATATACAACTTCGTGCAAATTAAAGAAGAGAGTCTCCCACAAGCTTGGGGGAGGCTTCTCAAGTTGCTTAATGCTTTGCCTGATCATCCTCTTAAGAAACCTAAAATACTTGATATCTTTTATAATGGACTAACCGATGCTTCCAGAGATCACCTGGATAGTTGTGCTGGTTCTCTTTTCAGGGAAAGAACACCGGATGAAGCTGAAATCCTATTGAATAATATGTTGACAAATGAAAATAATTGGGCACCTCCTGAGCCAGCTCCTGCTCCAATTACTGAGCCTATTCCTAAACCAACTCTGAAGAAGAGAGGTATTCTATTTCTCAGTCCCGAAGATATGCAAGAGGCAAAGAAATCTATGAAAGAAAAAGGTATTAAAGCTGAAGACGTTAAGAAACCTCCTATTGAAGAAATACATGGTCTTAATATACCGCCTATTGAAGAAACTTATGATCTTAATTCTTTATTTACTAAAGAACCTCCTGATCCCGATATCCTGACACAAGTAGTAAAGGTAAATTCTCTCTATAGATATGATAAAGCTGAAGTCCCTCCTACTGAAATTGCTAGTCAGTGCTTGGATGAGTTTGATAACTTTATGTTTAAACAAGACGACTTCAATGCTTATTTTGGTAGACAATTAAAAGAAAACGCTTATATGATTAGATGCTTGGGTGATTATATGGCTAATATTAAAGGTGAACTTAAACTTGTTAGCAAGCATGCTTCTATGGTTACCACTCAAGTAGAACAAGTACTTAAGGCTCAAAAAGAAGTGCTTGATGAAATGAATAGTAAGAAAAATGATTATGCTGTTAGAGTGGCTACTAGAACTGGTAGAATGACCCAGGAACCTTTGTATCCTGAAGGCCACCCTAAGAGAACCGAGCAAGATTCTCAAAGAAATAATATTGATGTTCCTAGTTCTTCTAAAAAGAAGAAGAAGAAAATTGATAGAACTGTGCAAACTTCTAGTGAACCTATTGCTGAACCACCTGATAATCCAAATGATATTTCTATGTGTGATGCTGAAACACAATCTGGTAATGAACATGAACCTAGTAAAAATATTAATGATGATGTTCATGATGATGCTCAACCTAGTAATGATAATGATGTAGAAATTGAACCTGCTGTTGATCTTGATAACCCACAATCAAAGAATCAACGTTATGATAAAAGAGACTTTGTTGCTAGGAAACTTGGTAAAGAAAGGGAACCTTGGGTTCAGAAACCCATGCCTTTTCCTCCGAAACCATCCAAGAAAAAGGATGATGAGGATTTTGAGCGCTTTGCTGAAATGATCAGGCCTATCTTTTTGCGTATGCGATTAACTAATGTGCTCAAAACAAATCCTTATGCTAAATATATGAAGGATATCATTACTAATAAAAGAAAGATACAGGAAGCTGAAATTTCCATCATGGTTGCTAATTATACTTTTAAGGGTGGAATACCAAAGAAACTTGGAGACCCCGGAGTACCTACTATACCTTGCTCCATTAAAAGAAATTATATTAAAACTGCTTTATGTGATCTTGGAGCCGGTGCTAGTGTTATGCCTCTCTCTTTATATCATAGACTTGACTTGAATAAGCTGACACCTACTGAAATGTCTTTGCAAATGGCTAATAAATCAACTGCTATACCTGTCGGTATTTGTGAGGATGTGCCTGTTGTGGTTGCAAATGTTACTATTTTAACGGACTTTGTTATTCTTAATATTTCCGAGGATGATACTATGTCTATTATTCTTGGAAGACCTTTTCTTAATACTGCAAGGGCTGTTATTGATTGCAACAAAGGCAATGTCAGTTTTCATGTTAATGGTAATGAGCATACGGTACACTTTCCGAGGAAACAACCTCAAGTTCATAGTATCAATTCCATTGGAAAAATTCCATCGATTATATTTGGAGGTTTTGAATTTCCTCTTCCTACTGTCAAAAAGAAATATGATATTCTTATTATTGGGGATGTGCATATCCCCGTTGAGGTAACTTAGTGTTATTCGAAATTTCTCCGGTTTCATGATTATCGGAATGAGTTTGTTAACAAGACTTGATCAACCTTGTTAGTGGATTCTTTTTGATGAGCATGAGATGGATGAAACTAGAAGCACAAACTTCTGTACCCCACTTTTACTTTCTATTATTTATATTAAATAAAGTAAAAATAGTATTTTCTGTCTGTTTCCTGACTTATCCATGCAATATAAAAATATCCCGAAAATAAAAGTCCTTAGAATGCCATGCCAATTTAATATGATTTTTTCGGGAATATTTGAGGATTTACTGTGCAAAAATTACCGCGGGAGGAGCTGCCACCTGGCCACGAGGGTGGTGGGTGCCCCCCCTATAGGGCGCGCCCCTGCCTCGTGGGCCCACGGTGGCCCTCCTCCACTTATCCCAGCACCCATCTTCTTCCTCTATCTCACACAAACCCGAAAAACCAACTCAAGCACGAGTTCCAGCCACTTTTGCTGTGATTTTCGATCTCCTTGCTCAAAGCACCTCTCGCAAAACTGCTTGCGGAGATTTTTCCTTGGTATGTGACTCCTCCATTGGTCTGATTAGTTTTTGTTCTAGTGCTTTATTCTTTGCAAATTTGTGTTGCATAGGTAACCATGTTCTTGAGCTTGCATGTCAAATTTATACGGTTCTAAGTAGTTCTAATGCTTGATATGGCTCTAGGCACTTGTAGGAGTAGTTGCTATCAGTTTTATTGAGTTCGGTTACTTTTATTTGAAGTTACTAAAAATTTCAGATTATTTCAGAAAAATAATGAGGAGATTTTTGAGGGGCTCATCGAGCCAAAGCTCGAAGGAAAAGGCACCGAAGCCTAAGTATAATTTGCCGCGCACCGCGGAGATTCGGGCGTGTGAATGGCCTTCTGAAGATTTCTTGAGAGCAGCCGGTATCTATGAAGATTTTCATGAATTGGCTCACAATGCAGGCCTCGCCGCTTTCCTCCACGACCAATGCGATTAGTATCTCTTACTCACAAATACTTTTGTGCAAAACTTTCTTCATTTTAGGAACTCACCACCTACGGTGGAGTTTCATTTATATGATGAGCATAAGGAGATGTCACTTTATGATTTCTGTCAGATTTATTTAATCCCTTTTGAGGGCAAGACAGAAGAACCACATCATGATGATGTGGCTGGGTTTATTGATACTATCACTATAGGAGAAACTAGAAAGGTTTCTGATGCACGAATCACTAGCATACATTTTCCTATTTTATGCTACTTTGCATTGTTTGCTAGTCGTTGTTTAATTGGACGCGGAAATAGTGGAAACCTTAGTATCCCTGATATAATTATTCTGCACCATGGTTTACACAGTGATAACACTTTTAGTATGGGCGGTATTATTGCTAGACGGTTAAGTATAAACCGTACTAAGGGTCCCATCTTTGGAGGCGTTTATGCCACACGCCTAGCTGCACATTTTAACATACCTATTAGGCTAGCTGAGAAGGAAGAAAAGGTGCTTCCCCGTGTTTATCTAGATCATAAAAGTATGGTGGCACATGATTTTATTGTTAAGAATAGGGCAGGATAGCTTAAGTATCAATTGTTCTTTAACAAACATCATCATGCGACTATTATCCTGCCTGCTCCTTCTTTGTTTAATTTTGTAGGACCCTACCTCATTACGTGGGCTGCCGTCCAAGCTTACAAGAATCCTGCACTAGCCCGGGAACAGAAACCACAAGATGAACCTCCACGACAATCTTTTTATTCTTGGGATCCAGAGATGACTGTCAGCCAGTGGCAGTCAGAGTCTTCTTCTTCATCACAGTATGATCCCAACTATTCTTCCTCATCACAGTACGACCCCAACAACTATTATTATTGATATCCGCCAGGCCAGTCGTGGCCATAAACCAACTTAGGCCAAAATCCTAAGCTTGGAGGAGTACGTATTTCTCACCGACATTACATTTATGTTCACACGCACTCATTGCTAGATGTCGGTGCTCATACTTTTTCACTGTAATATCCATGCTAGGTTATTTTCTTTTTCTTGCTTTCTTCTTGCGTGTTTGTTAAACCTTAAGAAAAAAATTAGTAGTAGTTTATTTTTCTGCTGTAGTAGTAATAATTAAAAAGAAAACCCAAAAATATTTCCCGTTCTTCTTTTGCTTGTTGGGAGCTTTCCCGTGTAAATAGTTTTATTTATTTTCTTTTCTTTGGGGGTCAGTAGGAGAAGACCATGATTAAATTGTTGAAGTGGCTCTTATATGCATTATTGTTGAATTAACCCAGAGCCCATATTACCTTGTCTTCTCCTGTTTATTGAATGCTCGCCGATTCCAGCTTAGTCCAATGCATGTACACTCTTATTATTATTCACACCGTTCGGTTGTGCAAGTGAAAGACAATCATGATGATATCTGATGGACTGACTGAGATAAGAAAAGTTGGTATGAACTCGACCTCTTTTGTTTTTGTAAATATGATGAGTCCCTCGTTCTTGATTCAGCTTATTATGAATAAACATGTTTGCAATGACAATTAGAGATCATAGTTGCTTGTGTCATGCTTGATTAGCTATGAGTTATAATGGTTTACCTTGTGTGCCAACATTCTATTGAGATGATTATGATGTGGTATGATGGGGTGGTATCCTCTTTTGAATGATTTAAGTGACTTGACTTGGCACATGTTCACGCATGTAGTTGAAACAAATCAACATAGCCTTCACGATATTTATGTTCATGGTGGATTATATCCTACTCATGCTTGCATCCAATGTTTATTAATTTTAATGCATGTACATGGTTGTTGTCGCTCTCTAGTTGGTCGCTTCCCAGTCTTTTGCTAGCCTTCACTTGTACTAAGCGGAATACTGCTTGTGCATCCAATCCCCTAAACCCCAAAGTTATTCCAGATGAGTACACTATACCTTCCTATATGAGGTATCTACCTGCCGTTCCAAGTAATTTTGTATGTGCCAAACTCTAAACCTTCAAATAAACATTCTGTTTTGTATGCTCTAATAGCTCATGTATCAACCAAGGCTGTCATTATCTTCCGTGTTAGGTGGGTTATTCTCAAGAGGAGTGGACTCCGCTCCTCACTCACGAGAAAATGGCTGGTCACCGGGATGCCCAGTCCCATGCTTTATGCAAACTAAATCAAAATTAATTGCAAACAAAACTCCCCCTGGGACCTGATGTATGTTGGAGGCACTCGTTGTTTCGAGCAAGCCATGGATTGATGTTTGTAGTGGAGGGGGAGTATAAACTTTGCCATTCTATTTGGGAACCGCCTATAATGTGTTTAGCATGGAAGACATCGCCATCTCTTAGTTGTTACATCGACAATGAAAGTATATCGCTCAAAATACAATTTATCTCTATTTCAAAACCGAGCTCAGGCACCTCTACAAATCCCTGCTTCCCTCTGCAAAGGGCCTATCCATTTACTTTTATGTTGAGTCATCACCCTCTTATTAAAAAGCACTAGCTGGAGAGCACAGCTGTCATTTGCATTCATCACTATTAATCTATATTGGGTATGACTATGATTGGATCTCTTTTACCATGAATTACAATGTCTAGTCAGTCCTTGATCTTTGAAGGTGCTCTGCATTTATGTTTTGTGGTCTCAGAAAGGGCTAGCGAAATACCATCTTGTTATATCATATTATGATTGTTTTGAGAAAGTGTTGTCATCCGAGATTTATTATTATGGCTTGCTAGTTGATTATGTTATTGATATGAGTAATTATGAGACCTGAGAATTATTGCAAATGTGGTTAGTTATGATCTATGCTGAAAACTTGAATGCTGGCTTGACATAGTTACAACAACAAGAGCAAACAGAGTTTGTAAAAGTTTTTCTTTCTTTCTTTCAGTTTGTCAACTGAATTGCTTGAGGACAAGCAAGGGTTTAAACTTGGGGGAGTTGATACGTCTCTGTCGTATCTACTTTTTCAAACACTTTTCCCCTTGTTTTGGACTCTAACTTGTATGCTTTGAATGGAACTAACCCGGACTAACGTTGTTTTCAGCAGAATTGCCATGGTGTTGTTTTATGTGCAGAAAAAAAATATTCTCGGAATGACCTGAAACTCCACGGAACATCTTAGAAAAAACAATAAAAAATCCTCGCCAAAGATGAAGACCAGGGGGCCCACACCCTTCTCACGAGGGTGGGGGG
>NC_041386.1:29616507-29618095 GCF_002162155.2 Triticum dicoccoides | reverse complement strand
TTGTTTCGAGCAAGCCATGGATTGATGCTTGTTGGTGGAGGGGGAGTATAAACTTTACCATTCTGTTTGGGAACCGCCTATAATGTGTTTAGCACGGAAGATATTGCCATCTCTTAGTTGTTACGTTGACAATGAAAGTATACCACTCAAAATACAATTTATCTCTATTTCAAAACCGAGCTCTGGCACCTCTACAAATCCCTGCTTCCCTCTGCGAAGGGCCTATCCATTTACTTTTATGTTGAGTCATCACCCTCTTATTAAAAAGCACTAGCTGGAGAGCACAGCCGTCATTTGCATTCATCACTATTAATTTATATTGGGTATGACTATGATTGGATCTCTTTTACCATGAATTACAATGTCTAGTCAGTCCTTGATCTTTAAAGGTGCTCTGCATTTATGTTTTGCGGTCTCAGAAAGGGCTAGCGAGATACCATCTTGTTATATCATATTATGATTGTTTTGAGAAAGTGTTGTCATTCGAGATTTATTATTATGACTTGTTAGTTGATTATGCTATTGATATGAGTAACATGAGACCTGAGAATTATTGCAAATGTGGTTAGTTATGGTCTATGCTGAAAACTTGAATGCTGGCTTGACATAGTTACAACAACAAGAGCAAATAGAGTTTGTAAAAGTTTTTCTTTCTTTCTTTCAGTTTGTCAACTGAATTGCTTGAGGAAAAGCAAGTGTTTAAGCTTGGGGGAGTTGATACGTCTCTGTCGTATCTACTTTTCCAAACACTTTTGCCCTTGTTTTGGACTCTAACTTGTATGATTTGAATGGAACTAACCCGGACTGACGTTGTTTTCAGCAGAATTGTCATGATGTTGTTTTATGTGCAGAAAACAAATATTCTCAGAATGACCTGAAACTCCACGGAACATCTTAGAAAAAACAATAAAAAATCCTCGCCAAAGATGAAGACCAGGGGGCCCACACCCTTCTCACGAGGGTGGGGGGCGCCCCCCCCCCCCCTAGGGCACGCCCCCTACCTCGTGGGCCCCCTGGAAACCCTCCGATGCCAACTCCAACTCTATATATTTGCTTTCGGGGAGAAAAAAATCAGAGAGAAGAAATCATCGCGTTTTACAATATGAAGCCACCGCCAAGCCCTAAAACCTCTCGGGAGGGCTGATCTAGAGTCCGTTCGGGGCTCCAGAGAGGGGGATTCATCGCCGTCGTCATCATCAACCATCCTCCATCACCAATTTCATGATGCTCACCACCGTGCGTGAGTAATTCCATCATAGGCTTGCTGGATGGTGATGGGTTGGATGAGATTTATCATGTAATCGAGTTAGTTTTGTTAGGGTTTGATCCCTAGTATCCATTATGTTCTGAGATTGATGTTGCTATGACTTTGCTATGCTTAATGCTTGTCACTAGGGCCCGAGTGCCATGATTTCAGATCTGAACCTATTATGTTTTCATGAATATATGTGAGTTCTTGATCCTATCTTGCAAGTCTATAGTCACCTACTATGTGTTATGATCCGGCAACCCCGAAGTGACAATAATCGGGACCACTCCCGGTGATGACCATAGTTTGAGGAGTTCATGTATTCACTATGTGCTAATG
>NC_041386.1:29591792-29616497 GCF_002162155.2 Triticum dicoccoides | reverse complement strand
ATATATTTGCTTTTGGAGAGAAAAAAATAAGGAAGAAGAAATCATCGCGTTTTACGATACGGAGCCGCCGCCAAGCCCTAAAACCTCTCGAGAGGGCTGATTTGGAGTCCATTCGGGGCTCCGGAGAGGGGGATTCGTCGCCGTCGTCATCATCAACCATCCTCCATCACCAATTTCATGATGCTCACCACCGTGCGTGAGTAATTCCATCGTAGGCTTGCTGGACGGTGATGGGTTGGATGAGATTTATCATGTAATCGAGTTAGTTTTGTTAGGGTTTGATCCCTAGTATCCACTATGTTCTGAGATTGATGTTGCTATGACTTTGCTATGCTTAATGCTTGTCACTAGGGCCCGAGTGCCATGATTTCAGATCTGAACCTATTATGTTTTCATGAATATGTGTGAGTTTTTGATCCTATCTTGCAAGTCTATAGTCACCTACTATGTGTTATGATCCGGCAACCCCGAAGTGACAATAATCGGGACCACTCCCGATGATGACCATAGTTTGAGGAGTTCATGTATTCACTATGTGCTAATGCTTTGTTCCGGTTCTCTATTAAAAGGAGGCCTTAGTATCCCTTAGTTTCCAATAGGACCCCACTGCCACGGGAGGGTAGGACAAAAGATGTCATGCAAGTTCTTTTCCATAAGCACGTATGACTATATACGGAATACATGCCTACATTACATTGATGAATTGGAGCTAGTTCTGTGTCACCCTATGTTATGACTGTTACATGATGAACCACATCTGGCATAATTATCCATCACTGATCCGGTGCCTACGAGTTTTCCATATACTTGTTCTCGCTTATTTACTTCCCCGCTGCTACTGTTACAATCACTACAAAATACCAAAAACATTACTTTTGCTATCTTTACTTTTGTTGCCGCTACCACCACTATCATATTACTGTGCTACTAAACACTTTGCTGCAGATACTAAGTTTCTAGGTGTGGTTGAATTGACAACTCAACTGCTAATACTTGAGAATATTCTTTGGCTCCCCTTGTGTCGAATCAATAAATTTGGGTTGAATACTCTACCCTCGAAAGTTGTTGCGATCCCCTATACTTGTGGGTTATCAGTGGTTCACACCAATAAATATGGGTTTATCAAAAGCAGAATCATAAATGATTGCGTTGGGTGGGCATTTGAATACCTTCATCAATGCCAGAAGTCAAAATTGCCAATTGTGCTGCTCAAATTGGATTTTGAAAAGGCCTTTGATTTGCTAAGACGCAATACAATTCTAGCCATCTTGAGGGCTAGGGGGTTTGGAGAAAAATGGATCATGTGGATCAAAATGTTTCTCTCTTCAGGTACATCCTCGGTTTTACTTAATGGAGTCCCAGTAAAAGTCTTCAATTGCAGACAAGGAGTCAGACAAGAGACCCTATCTCCCCTTTACTATTTGTCCTTGCATATGATCTTCTACAGTCTATGCTAAATGAGGCAATGCATCAGAACTTAATCAGTCCACCTGTACACATCCAAGCTTGCCCAGATTTTCCTGTCATTCAGTTTGCTGATGACACAATTCTAGTGCTTCCTGCTGATGCCAGACAATTGACTCATGTCAAAAACTTAATATTGCACTACTCTGAGTTTACTAGGCTCAAAGTCAATTATGAAAATCCTTCATGGTGCCCATAAATGTGACAGGTCCACATATGGATATCCTTCTTAATATCATGGGATGCAAGAAGGGTCATTTCCCTTTCACTTACCTTGGCCTACCTCTGGGAACTAATTAGCCAAAGATTGAGGATTTTAACCCTATGATGCAAAGAATAGAAAGAAGACTCACAGGATGTTCAATTATGCTCTCATATGATGGCAGATTAATTCTTATTAAATCTGTCTTTGCTGCCTTGCCAATCTTCTTCATGTGCACCTTGGCTTTACCTATGGGAGTAATTGATCAGATAAATAAGTATTTGAGAAACTTTCTTTGGAGAAAATTTGGCATGGAAGACAGAGGGACAACCCCGATTTCCTGGTCCAAAGTCTTTCAGCCAAAAAAACATGGAGGCTTGGGAATTTTGGATATTGCTCTTCACAATAAAGCTTTGCTCATGAAAAATCTCCTCAAGTTCTTCAACAAAGATGATATCCCTTGGGGGAATCTCATTTGCGAGAAATATTATCAATCAGAGGCATCAAGGGGTAAGTCAGAGGGCTCCTTCTGGTGGAAGACTCACCTCTCACTCATGGAGAGATTTAAGCTTTTGAGCAGCTGCACCATTGGATCAGGGCATTCTGTTCTGTTCTGGAAAGACAAATGGCAAGATCCAACTTTGCAACAAGCTCTGCCACATCTATCTTCCTTTGCCATCAATGAGGATCAAACTGTTCATGTCTTTTTGGAAAGCCAAGATTGGACAGATCATTTCCACCTCCCTTTGTCAGTAGAAGATTTTGATCAATTTAATCAACTGGCAGAACTAGTTCCACAGTTGCATCTCCATAGAAATGATAGTTGGACCATCAAGGGATCTGTTGGAAAAACTTCTACTATTCATATCTACAACCAAATGCTGGAGCATAAAGAAGAGCACCCAATTTTTCGTATCATCTTTTTTTTGAAAAGGAGGAAAACCTCCGGCCTCTGCACCGATAGATGCATACGATCATATTATTTAAAAGCACAAGAAGGTCTTAAGTTCCAATGCTGCTCATAGTCTAAGCAAATAGAAAAAATAAGTCTGCAACGTGCCACACTTGGCGAAAACGCTCCACATCCGGCAATCAAGAATAGACTACGATGCCTACACACCTAGCCTATTATTAAGTCGCCATCAAAATCGGCTGAAGATAGCCCGTGCTACCGTCTCCCAGTTGCACCCAATATCCAAAGGCTCCCTGAAATCCGCATGAGTGAGTAACGACCACATACGGATCCAAGCTGTAGCTCTGTAGATGACCTGCAAAAAGTTAGTGAAGTTTGTCCCGTTAAAAATCATATCATTTCTCGTGTTCCATATAGCCCATAATAGTGCACATATCCCTATCCGAATACGTTTAGCTATATATTTGTCCACTCCAGTAAGCCACGTCCCAAATAACGTGTTTATGCTCGTTGGGGGATGAATGTTAAAAGCTATATGTATTGATCGCCATAAAAATTGTGCAAGCGGACATCGGAGAAAGAGGTGTTTGATCGATTCATTTTGGTCACAAAAACAACATCTGGAGTTACCAATCCAATTCCTTTTTAGCAAATTATCTTTGGTCAAAATAACTCCCTTGTGCATGAACCACATAAAGATTTTGATGCGAAGCGGAACTTTAATCTTCCATATGTGTAAAGACCTCGACAATGGACCGGAATCAATTAAGTCTAAATACATGGATTTCACAGAGAAAATTCCATTTGAGGTTAACTTCGAACTGATAGTATCTGCCTGGTCTGAAAGTTGAACATCCATCAACCTACGGACCAGGTGAAGCCAAGCATTCCAGTGATCCCCTACAAGGGATCTCCTAAACTGGATATTAAGTGGTACCGAGCTTAATATTGTAGCGACATAATCCTCCTGACATTGCACAATATTATATAAGGAAGGGTATCGTAGAGCCAAGGGCGTCTCCCCTAGCCAGGTATCCTCCCAGAATCTAGTTGTGGTACCATTACCAACGGAGAAGCTAAACCCTTGGAAAAAGATAAGTTTTTCCTCATTAATCCCTTCCAAAAGGGTGAGTCCGTTGGCCTTGCACTAACTTGGGCCAAGGTCTTAGAGTGTAGGTATTTATTCCGCAAGATTTGTATTCACATGCCCTCACTCTCGGTAGATAGTGTGTATATCCATTTTCTAATTAAGCAGACATCTATTCTTGACCTCTAAATTTTCGATCCCTAGCCCACCCTAGTCTTTTGGTCTACACAGTATATCCCATCTAGCCAGTTTGTATTTCTTATTGGCCTCATCAGTTTGCCAAAAGAAATGGGATCTATGGAAGTCGAGTCTTTTGCGTACCCTTACCGGTATTTTGAAGAAAGATAAGAGGAACATCGACAGACTAGTCAAAACCGAATTTATTAAAACCAGCCGACCTCCATAAGACATTAGCTTGCCCTTCCAGCAGTTTAGCTTTTTTCAAATCTATCTTCAATACATTTCCATTCCTGGTTCGTTAGCTGACGATGATGAATTGGGATCGCTAGATAACTAAATGGTAAAGATCTCATTTCACAACCGAACAAGTTTTTATAATCATCTTGTTCTTCTTTAGCTCTCCCAAAGCAGAACAATTCGCTCTTATTAAAGTTGATTTTGAGCCCAGACAGTTTCTCAAAAAGGCATAGAACAAGCTTCATATTCCTAGCTTTTGCGAGATCGTGTTCCATGAATATAATAGTATCATCCGCATATTGTAGAACGGATACACCCCCATCTACAAGATGTGGGGCGAGTCCTCCTACTTGGCTACTCTCTTCAGCCCGACCAATAAGTACTGCCAACATATCCGCTACAATGTTAAGCAGCACAGGAGACATAGAGTCCCCCTGTCGTAACCCCTTATGTGTCTGGAAATAATGACATGTATCATCATTGACTTTTATTCCGGCACTGCCTTTCTGTATGAAGGAATCCACCTGAGATCTCCAAGATTCATTGAATCCCTTCATACGTAAGGCTTGTTGGAGGAAGGGCCATTTGACCTTATCGTACGCTTTTTCGAAGTCCACTTTGAAGATAACACCATCTAGTTTCTTCGTATGGATTTCGTGCAATGTTTCATGTAGGAATACAACCCCTTCTAGGATTTGTCTTCCTGGCATGAAGGCAGTTTGAGTTGGTTGTACAACCGAATGAGCTATCCGAGTCAGCCTATTCATGCCAACCTTTGTAAAAATCTTAAAGCTAACATTGAGAAGACAAATCGGCCTGGACTGCTCAATGCGAACAGCTTCCACCTTCTTAGGCAACAACGTTATTGTTTCGGAATTAAGGTCAAACAGATCCAAGTGACCATTGAATAAATCATGGAACATAGGCATAAGATCTCGCTTGATGATGTGCCAACATTTTTGATAAAACTCCGCCGGGAACCCATCCGGCCCTGGCGCCTTATTATGCTTCATTTGCATTATTGCCTCAAACACCTCTTTCTCAGAAAAAGGGGCAGCCAACACCTCATTCTCATCTGAATTGAGTTGAGGTATGTCTCTGATCGCACTCTCGTCTAGAGATACGAAACTTTCTTTGGGCACTCCGAAAAGTATCTTATAATACTCGGAGATGTACAATTTTAGATTCTCATGACCTACAATTGTACCCTCATCTTGTTCTAACTAGATTATCTTTTTCTTTCTATGTTTCCCATTAGCAATCATCTGGAAGAATTGTGTATTATCATCACCTTGGACGATTTCATATCATCTGGAGCAGTTCTAGCAGGCTAAAGCACAAAATTGTCTTCTGGCTGGTGGCACATTGTAGAATCAACACCAGAGCACTTCTTGGTAGAAAAGGAATGCACCTAGATGACCCTTTTTGCCCAAATTGCAACCAACAGGCAGAGGAGACAACAATGCATCTGCTTTGGGACTGCAATTTTGCCCATGAATGTTGGAATTCTCTAATTCCTCACAGACAGAGAGAAACATCAGTATATGAGGACACCATTCTTGCAATGAGATGCTTACCAAAACCTTTTTGCTGCTAAAATAGTTATTTTGGGTTGTTGGAACATCTAGATTCAGAGAAATGGGAAAATATTCAGGTCTCTCCCTCACACCATTCAATCGTGGAGATTTCATCTTAAACATGATTTGAGACTACTTCGACATAGAATCAAGAATAAGTTTGAATCAAGTTTCATTCTGTGGCTAAACAATAACTTGTAATCGTTCAATTTTTTGGGGAAAAAGTTTTGGGACGTTTTGACTTTTTGATTTTTTTTAAATAAAATCCGTTACCAAGTGTAATTACCACCATGTTCCAAAGGGTATTTTCCCTAATACATGATACTATGTATTACGGAGATAATATCATATAATAGTATCATATGCGGAAGAGGATCTGTAGTACCCTAGGTGCTCCACACACCTATATGAATATAATGTTCAAAAACATACCGGGAAATTTCAAAATATAAATCTGGGGTTTTGGGATAAGAAACCTGGGTGTCCAATATACTTTCGTGAGAAAAAAATACCAAGAGACGTATCCGTGGCAAAAAAGACAAAAAATTCCTATGTATAGAAAGAAATTATTTGGACGGATTTTTGTTCGGACAGTATTTTCTTCGCTATGAATACGTTACTTGGTATGTTTTCACAAAACCTCACTCGGGAGTAGATTGGGGACCTAGGTTTGATATCCCCAAATTTCAGTTTTTTTAGAAAGTAAATATTATTTAATTTAATTTTTTATAAGGGGTGAAGCACGCAGAAGCTCCTGTGTATTTTCCTATCATATACATCAGACAAACTTATGATGCTACTACCCACTAAAGGCAGCCTACTGGCCTAGCAATTATATGATGCTCCTGATCCCCACCAGACATTAAAACCCTGTCACTATGGTGCCATTAATTTGCAGGAAAGAAGAGAACGAGTATTTAATATTTGTCTTATTGTACTATCGCGCGATGGATAAACAACACCTGCTGCGATACCCTTGCCTTTTTCTTTTCTTTTTCTGCAGCAGAAATTATATCAGCCAGTGCTTTTGATTGCACGCTGCCCACCGCGATGGGCATATCCTTCATTGCCTCTGTCTATTTATTTCATTGTCGCTCCACATTTAGCACCTGCCATCTTTTCTACTCACTCTGTCTAGGTGAATAAGGGGGTATTTGGTTTCAGAGACTTTTTTATGTTGGGATTAGAAAAGGTCCCTAGCAAACCAAACAGGGGGGCTTTTTTGGAACTTTTTGCTAAAAGTCCTTAGAAGCATCACTTTGAGAGTCTTTGTCAAAAAGTCCTAGGGACTAAAAAAGTCCTAGGACTATAGAACCAAACACCACCTAAGGCTGGTCATAGTGGGGAGTAACTTATACTAGTGTCATGCATATGACACTAGTATAAGTTACTATCTTTGTCGGAGTAATGGGCCACGGGTAGGCTAACCCAGGCCCAGAACCTTTCAAGACATTGAGGCAGACTGCGCCCCTCGAGACCCCAGGATGAAGAGCTGCCTTCTGAGAGTCGGCGGCGAGGCGGCCGACTGCCCACTCGCAACCGAGTCCCAGGGACGACTTCAGGATGAGCCGACTCCTGACTGGCGACTTCCAGAGAAGCCGGCCTTGGGGAGTCGGCCCGCGACGCCGACAATCCCCATGCCCTCATAAAGAGGGACGGGACAGGGAGTGGCCATAGTAAGGTCCACTCCCACCCCTTTTCCAAGGGCAGGCGTGGCTACAGTACGCCGTACCCGCAGAGATCTCCGCGTGGCGCGACACTATTGCCATGTCGGCCCCGACGTCAGCCCCAGAGGGCGGAGTCCTGTGCCCACGACAGCCTACCGGTACAACCCAGGGATGATGGGTCCCACCAGTCGGCGGGCGTACGAAAGACGGCAAGAGCGCCACCAGTCGACCCGGATGGGACTCAGCCACCAGGAGTCGGCTGGCCCCTCCCACGGCCCCCACGCACCAATAATCAGACATGACAGGTAGTGGCCACAGTGATCGCCCGCCAGATGGCGGAGCTGTCGCCACGATCTCATGACCGAGCCTGCGTCATTAGAGGCACGGCTACAGTAATCTGCGGCCGGCAAGACCCGCCCGTGGCGGACGCGGCCTGTCGGCTTCGTACCGAGCCAGTCGGCGGATAAGACGGCGGCCAGAGAGACTGACGGCTGGGCCCGCGCCCAGCCAGATTACCATTGTACCCCTGGGGGGTAGGCCTATATAAACCCCTCAGGGCATCCATGCAAAGGGTTGGAATCCATTAGCACTAGACCAGATTATATAGGAAGGAGAGAGCTAGCCTTGCCTTCTCCTACCTCCAGAAAACAGCTCGAGGAGCAACCGTGTAAACACTTTGCCATAGTGATCATGCGTAGACCCCGCAGAGCAGCAGTAGGGGTATTATCTCCCCGGAGAGCCCCGAAGCTGGGTAAGATTCACCGGCGTGCATGCCTTCGCCTTATCCCGTTTTCCAGGCACCGGCGACGTTCTACTCGCCCCCACCATGATAAGCCATCTTTTGGCATATGTCGCACCCAACCCCCGACAGTTGGCGCCCACCGTGGGGCCTGGTGCATCATCGTCCGGAGACCTGCTCTGGACGGGAACCCTTTTTCTCCCTGGCAAGCGCAGCTAGCCCGGCACGTCAGACGGAGTTTGTGCTGACGCGCTGCACGGCGCTGAGATCGCCTGCGCAGCCTGCTGCCTCGCCGATCTTGTCGGCGAGGTTTGCCTCTCCGACGAACCTGCATCCAACGCAGGCACGGGCGGCCCCGAGAGCCTCCTCGCGGGCCTCCTCAACCAACTCCACGTCGCCGGCGAGCCTGTCGTGGACTTGGAGTCTGTAGGCTCCACCGACCCGATGCTGGTCGACTCCGACACCGCATCGCTCGACGCGTTCCCCACCAACATGGTGGTCTACGATGAGCCTCTCCCTCGCGCGGAGAGCGACAGAAGCACCGTGACTGAGGTGCTTGTCATCGGTCATGACGAGCCTCCCGGCGGAGGAGCGCATGACCCACTTGGCGCGGCACTACAAGACCTGACTGCGCCCATTCCGGAAGACGCTGACGCGGAGACGTTGGAGGCGCGCCGCCTTCAGCTCGTCGAAGGCGCGAAGAAGCTGGCTAGCATGAGACGCTTGTCAGAAGCTTACCAGCGTGAGATGGATCGCGCTGTGGGTGGCTCGCCTGCCCCAGCTGGGCCCAGCTGCCTTGGCGCGGTCCAGCAGCGTGACATGGCCATCGACAACTTGTTCGGGGCAAATCGCCCTGTGTACACCACGCCTGCGGAGAACATTCGAGCCGCCCAGGCGGCGGCGGACGAGCTGGACAACTTCGAGGGCGAAGAGCGCTGCCTGATGACGGAGCGAGTCTAGCGGCTCCTCGACGCGGCTGCCGCGCAGAACGAGGCCGGCTGCCGCACGGAGGCGCCGCAGCGACAAAACGACGACCCGCCTCCATGCCGAGATCAAGGCGCGACGTCTCGGACACCGACTTGCGGCGCCCGAGGAAGGAAAGACAAGGATCCGGCTGTCAACCATAGAGTGCGACCAAGACGGCCGCCCGAGAGGAGTGGAAGGACGGGACGACTATCCGCCTCCTCCTCCTCGCAAGGAAAGGCGAGTCTCCCCGCCGCCTGTTGACCATCCGACTCTCGGCGACCGCCTTGGCCGCCGAGAGGGAGTCAGAGAAAACGACGCCCGCCACCGGATCGACCGACATCACCGATCCCTGGCGCTGGAAGAAGAAGACGAGTTGGGTCCGCCTTGTTTCGGGCCCCGCATTCGAGACAAGCCCTTTCCCAAAGGGTTCACGCTCCCAAGAGACACGCCCAAGTACACCGGCTCCGTGAAGCCGGAGGACTGGCTGGTTGACTACTCCACGGCCGTCAACATAGCAAACGGCAACAAGCGTGTCGCCGTAAAATATGTTCCGCTCATGCTCCAGGGCACGGCCCGGACATGGCTGAACAGCCCGAAGCCCCTCAGCATCAACAGCTGGGTCGACTTCACCGATGCATTCGTCCGCAACTTCACAAGCACGTACAAGCGTCCTCCCAAGCCTCGTTAGCTTTCCTTATGCATGCAAGGCCCCAACGAGTCGACTCGCGACTACCTCACGCGTTGGGCTGAGCTTTGGAACTCCTGCGAGGGCGTGCACGAGGTGCAGGCTATCGAGTACTTCACCGCCGGGTGCAGAGAAGGCACCCTCCTCAAGCACAAGCTCCTCTGCGACGAGCCAGAAACCCTCGACGAGCTGCTGATCATAGCAGACAAGTATGCCACGGCCGACTCCTCCATAAAGGCGGAGATTCTAGTTAGCGCGACTGGCAAAGTGGCCCCTCAGGCTCCTAGAACTCCGGCAGGAGACGCCAGTCGGCGGCAACAGCAGAACGACCACAAACGCAAGGCCACGCAGCCGGCTTCCAGCAGCCGGCAGGTGGCGACAGTTGAAGACCAGCAGCCGGATGGGCAGCCTCCACCCAAGCGGCAGAAAGGTGGCAAGCCCAACTGGTTGCCGGCTTTCTCATATGAGCAGACTCTGGATGGTCCTTGCAAGTTCCATAGCGGCGCGAAGCCGTCGAATCACACCACCTGGAAGTGCCACTGGCTCACCAGGATCGCCAAAGGAGACGACCTCCTACCTCCCCCGCCTGCTGGGCAGCAGCCTCCACCTCCGCCCCAGCAGCCGGTTGTTAGGCCAGTCGGCGCAGTACAAGATGAGTACCCCGAAGAGCACGGAGCCTACGTGATATTTACCAGCGTGGCTGATGATCAACGCAGTAGGCGACTGCAGCAACAAGAGGTGAATGCAGTAGCATCAGAGACGCTAGAGTTCATGCACTGGTCCGAGAAGCCTCTCAGCTGGAGCAAAGCTGATCACCCAGAGGTGATGCCGAGTCCGGGTTCTTATGCCTTGGTCTTGGATGCCACCTTTGCCACGGATAGACGAGCTGCTCATTTCTCGTGAGTTCTGATAGACGGAGGCAGCAGCATCAACATCCTGTACAAGGACACCATGGAGAAGTTAGGAATCAACCAAAGACAGCTTCAGAACAGCCGGACTGTGTTCCACGGCATTGTTCCTGGTCTATCCTGCTCACCAATCGGCAAGATCCTAATGGACATCCTCTTTGGAGACAAAGATCACTTCCGCCGAGAGTCAGTTTGGTTTGAGGTGGTGGATCTCGAGAGCCCATACCATGCATTACTTGGCCGACCTGCCCTGGCCAAGTTCATGGCGGTCCCCCACTACGCCTACCTCAAAATGAAGATGCCCAGTTCCAAGGGGATTCTGACCGTAGCCGGCGACTATCGGAAGTCGTCTGCCTGTGCAGCTGAGAGTAGTCAGCTGGCCGAGTCCCTGGTGATCGCGGCCGAGAAGCGGCTCCTTGACCGGGTTGTGGCGATGGCTGGCAAGCAGCTAGAGGTGTCGCCTAACCGCAAGGAGTCGGAGGCTGAGGGTTCGTTCAGGCCGGCCAAAGAGACAAAGAAGATACCCTTGGATCCGGAGCACCTAGAGAGGTACGCTGTCGTAGGCGCAAACCTCGACAGCAAATAGGAAGGCGAGCTTGTCGATTTCCTCCGCGAGAATCGGGACATCTTCGCATGGTCCCCCAAAGACATGCCAGGTGTACCGACGGAATTCACTGAGCACAAGTTACATGTCTGATCTGATGCAAAACCGGTCAGGCAGCCCTTGCGCCGCCTATCAGAAGAAAAGAGAACAATTGTCGGAGAAGAGATAGCCCGACTCCTAGCAGCCGGCTTCATTATGGAAGTATTCTTTCCAGAGTGGCTAGCCAACCCGGTCCTAGTACTGAAGAAGAACAAGCAGTGGCGAATGTGTATTGACTACACAAGCCTCAACAAGGCTTGCCCCAAAGACCCGTTTGCTTTACCAAGAATTGATCAGGTGATAGACTCCACAGCCGGATGCGAGCTGTTGAGCTTTTTGGATGCATATTCAGGATATCACCAGATCAAGCTGAACTCGGCTGACAGACTGAAGAACGCCTTCATCACACCATTTGGAGCCTTCTTCTACCTCACCATGACGTTCGGCTTGAGGAATGCTGGCACCACCTTTCAGCGTTGCATGCAGAAGTGCCTCCTCAAGCTACTCGGCAGAAACGCCCACGTCTACATGGACGATGTGGTGGTGAAGACGAAGAAGCGTGGAACACTGCTGGAAGACCTCAAGGAGACCTTTGAGAACCTGCGCTGATTCCAGATCAAGCTTAACCTTGAGAAGTGCGTCTTCGGAGTACCAGCCGGCCAACTTCTTGGCTTCCTGGTCTCTGAACGCGGCATAGAGTGCAACCCTGTAAAGATCAAGGCCATTGAGAGAATGGAGGTACCCAGCCGACTGCTGGACGTACAAAAGTTCACCTGCTACTTGGCGTCCATCAGCCGATTCATTAGTCGGCTGGGCGAGAAAGCTCTCCCCTTATACCAGCTCATGAAGAAGACCATTTTTTTCGAGTGGAACCACAAGGCGGATGAAGCTTTTCTCCAGTTGAAGAAGATGTTGACTACTCCACCCGTTCTGGCGGCTCCGACTCCTATGGAGCCTATGCTCCTGTACATCGCCGCCACCAGCCGGGTAGTCAGCACAGTCATTGTAGTGGAACGCAAGGAGGAAGGCAAGGCACTACCTATCCAAAGACCGGTATATTACCTGAGCGAAGTGCTGTCGACCTCCAAGCAGAACTACCCCCACTACCAGAAGATGTGCTATGGCGTGCACTTTGCCGCCAAGAAATTGAAGCCTTACTTTCAAGAGCGTCCAATCACTATGGTCTGCATGGCCCCACTTGCCGAGATCATCGGAAGCCGAGATGCTTCTGGCCGAGTGGCCAAATGGGCCATAGAGCTGGCTCCCTACACCATCCACTACCAGCCCCGCACCGCCATCAAGTCACAAGCACTGGCCGACTTCCTCGTCGACTGGGTCGAGACCCAGTACCTACCTCCAGCGCCCGACTCCACCCATTGGTGGATGCATTTCGACGGCTCCAAGAAGCGCACCGGCTTAGGAGCCGACGTTGTCCTCACTCTCCTAAAGGCGGCAAGATCAAATACGCACTGCAAATCCACTTTGCCGCCTCCAACAACGTCGCCGAGTATGAGGCGCTCATTCATGGGCTCCGGCTTGCCAAAGAACTTGGCATTCGCCGGATCCTGTGTTATGGCGACTCGGACTTAGTGGTCCAGCAGTCGTCTGGTGACTGGGACGCCAAAGATGCAAACATGGCGAGTTACCATTTCCTCGTGCAGCAACTCAGTGGATATTTCGAGGGGTGCGAGTTCCTCCACGTGCCAAGAAACGACAACGACCAAGCAGACGCCTTGGCACAAATCGGTTCTACCCGCCAAGCAATACCATCTGGCGTCGCCCTTCAACGCCTCCTCAAGCCGTTTGTCAAGCCTTCACCAGAATCAGACTCCATCTTTGTGCCGGCTCCTCCCGAAGAAGTCGAATCCGACTCCAGAGCCCCGGCAGACGGTACGGGGATTTTGGCAGATGGCTCCAAAGCCGCCACAGTCGAGGCCGGCCTAGGGACTGCAGAACCCGGCCTGGGGACTGCAGCGGCCGGCCCAAAGACTCTAGAACTCGGCCCAAGAGCTGCGCCAGTCGGCCCGGGGACTTCATTAATCCAGCAACCAGTTGCTGACTCCAGCCCGCCGCCTCCCAGCCCAGCCGCCCTCGTCCAAGTCGCAGTTCTGGCAGTCGAAGAAATAGCAGCACCCTCATGGGCCCAACCCATCCTCAAATTCCTAGTGAGCAAAGAGCTGCCGACTGATGAGACCTTAGCTCGGCAAGTACAACGCCAAGCGGCAGCCTACACCATAGTCAACAGAGAGCTGGTCAGGCGCAGTGTCACTGGTGTCTACCAGCGCTGCATAGAGCCAGAGCAAGGCCAAGCAACTCTCAAAGACATCCATCAAGGCGAGTGCGGCCACCATGCGGCTTCAAGAGCACTCATCGCCAAAGCTTTCCGACACGGTTTCTTTTGGCCAACGGCCTTAGAAGAGGCCAAGGAATTGGTCCAAAAATGCAAAGGGTGCCAGAAGTTCCGCTCCAAGCCACATCAGCCGGCTTCTGCACTCAAGACCATCCCCATTGCCTGGTCTTTCGCAGTTTGGGGCCTAGACATGGTGGGACCATTCAAGATGGCACGAGGTGGCTTAACTCACTTACTTGTCGCGGTGGACAAGTTCACCAAGTGGATAGAAGCGAAGCCAATCAAGAAACTGAATGGTCCGACTGCCGTGACTTTCATCTCCGACATCACAATTCGGTACGGCATACCACACAGCATCATCACCGACAACGGCACGAATTTTGCCAAAGGCGCCTTGGCCCATTTCTGTGCGACACAGGGCATCCGAATGGACCTAGCGTCTGTCGCCCATCCACAGTCAAACGGCAAGGTGGAGCGAGCAAACGGCCTCATCCTGTCCGGCATCAAGCCCCGACTGGTCGAGCCTCTGGAGCGCTCGGCTGGCTGATGGCTCGACGACTTGCCAGCCGTCCTCTGGAGTCTGCGCACGACTCCAAACAAGTCAACCGGCTTCACGCCTTTCTTCCTCGTCTACGGTGCTGAAGTCGTCATCCCAACGGACATAGAGTTCAATTCCCCACGAGTCACCATGTACACCGAGGAAGAAGCAGAAGAAGCACGACAAGACGGCGTCGACCTGCTGGAAGAGGGCCGGCTGTTGGCACTCAGCCGGTCTAGCATCTACCAGCAGAGCCTGCGCAGATACTACAAAAGGAAGGTCAGGCCGAGATCTTTCCAGGAGGGCGACCTCGTGCTCCGACTAATCCAGCGAACAGCCGGCCAGCACAAGCTGTCGGCACCTTGGGAAGGCCCCTTCATCATCAGCAAAGTACTCGGCAACGAGTCCTACTACCTGATCAATGCTCAGAAGCCCCGAGCACGCAAGAGGGACGACTCCGGCAAAGAGACAGAGCGGCCATGGAATGCAAATCTCCTCCGAAAATTTTACAGTTAAACGCATTATGTATCATGCTACCTTTTGTATTAAAAGTACGAAGACTTCGGGCCCCCCGAGAAGAACTCGAGGACTGCCCTCTTTTATCTATATGATAAGAAATATGCCTTCGAGTATATTACTCTTTGTTATGCCGCTTGGCACCGGGTTCGACTAGTCGGCCCGGGGACTTGCCATCCTGCGCTATGAAATGCTTCCTGCAGCCGCACAAGTAGTGTGTGGCGTCTAAGCCGTCTCCTGCCAGAAGCCACAGCTTGCAGAGCGACTGTCTGGTGGGCAGGAGTAAGGAAGAATGGGCGTCCACATGAAAAATGGCTAAGGACTCAAAGCACAAACATAGCTTAAGGCCGGCTTCGAGCCTTTTTTCGCAAACCGACTCTTGAATAGTCGGCTTGCCACCTTCTATCCGACTTGTTAAACAACACTAAAAACGGGTAAGTACTTGCCTTCCCAAAGTGACCAAGAATTTGATCCAGCAGCAGTCCGCAGAGCGGCTGTCCGACTGACAAAGACGGTAACTGAGGGAAGACAGCAAAGGAAAAAGCCAAAAGAACAATGAGCAAGAAAAGATAGAAGTCGAATGAATATTTACATAACAAAGGCCCTTGGCCGAATCTTCCGAGCAGAATTTCAAAATACACCCCGCGGGTGGAATTGTGCGAATTAACAAGTTCTTCAAAGACTATTAGAACAGGTAAAACAAAGCCAAGGTGGCAGCCTAGGGGCGGCAGACGGGTTTGGAGGATCGGAGGAGATGGCGGTGTTGGATGTTGGGGCGACCGGCTGGGCGGTCTCGGCTTGATCACCTCCGACGGCAGTCGGCTCGGGTGGGCACGGCTCGTTGCTGGAGGCGCGGTCGAGCTGAGGCTGGCCGTCCGCTCCGTCTTCCAGTGCCTCCGTCTCGCTTCCGTCCTCCGCCTCGTCTTCCTCCTCGACGCTGGAGCCGATCACCTTCGCCGAGTCCTCGTCGTAGTCGGGGTTCAGCCCAAACCACTCCGGCGGTACCTCCCTGCCGTCTTCAGCCCGCTCAGGGACAAAGATGCTGGTGTCGGTGTACTCGGCGATCGTCGCCACACGCTTGACAAGGGCGTCTTCCGCGGCTGCCAGCTCTGGCTGGGCCTCTGACTGCAGTGTGGCCAGCCGGTCTAGGTCCAGCCCCGGATACCACACCTTGACGAATTCCAAGGCTCGGCGCGCTCCGGCCCGGGCCGAGGAACCTTTCCAGGCCTCAAGACGGCCAGCCGCGACCTCCAGCCAGTCGGCAGTCCGACTGGGGGTGTGCGGAGCCTGCACGTCTGGCCATAGGGCGGCAATCGCTTGGGCGTCGACACGTTGAAGTCGTCGCAGCATCTGGTGGGCCGGCCACAGGCGAGCCCCAATGCTCAGAATATGCTCGTCAAGGGTCCGAGGGGCATCAGCGGCGATCGCCGCGCTATCCGCCCTCCGCTCCTCGTGGTCGGCCCCGATAGCTTGAATGGCGGCCTACGAGTGGCCGGGGAAGAAGTCTGCCAAGACAGAAAGAATGAAGAACAAGTCAAAAAACCAAGAGTCGGCTCGACCTATAGTCGGCGGCTCGAACAAGGAAAGCAAAGAAGCTCACCGTCGACGAGGTCCTCGATCTCGTGGAAGCCGGAGGCCAGCATTGCCTCCTTGTCAGTCCAGGAGGAGCGCTCGCTCGCGAACTCGGCCAGGAGGGGGGCCTCCGCCTCTTCCGCCTCCTTCTGTGTCTTCTTAAGCAGCTCTTTCTGCTTTGCCAATTTTGCGGCCAGAAGATCGCGCTCTGCGGCGAGCTTGCTGCACTCCTCCCCCTTAGCGCGCAACACGGAGTTGGCTTCGCTCAGCTGCTGTTGAAGAGTGGTGTTGGCTGTTGAAGAGAAAGAAGAAAGAGGGCGTTAAGTCATCAACGAAGAAGGTCACCGAGGAGATCCGGCCCGACTGCTCAGCAGTCGGCCCGAATCTCGGGGACTACAGCCCGCGGGTGCGCCAGCGCGCCCCCGCAGATAAGAAAAAGGACTCACTCTGGCTCTCCAACAAGTCGGCGGTCCGCTTGCCCAGCTCTTTAACGTTGCGGTTGAAGGCGGTGACGCGGACGTTGTGATAGTCCTGCAACAAGTATTTTAGAACAAAGGTTAGTACCCGGAACTCACCAATTGGAGTTTCGGGCCGCCTGCTCAGCAGCCGGCCCAAAACTAAGGGACTACACCCAGTGGGTGCGCTGGCGCGCCCCCACAGAGAGGAACAAGAAAACAGGGACAAAGGAGAAAGCTTACCCGGATGGCTGCCCGCGACGCCAGGTGCGCATTGGTGCAGTTTTGGATGGCACCGCTCTCAGCTCGCAGCTTCGTCTGGACATCCAGAAGTGCCTGATTCAGGGGGCCCGTGCCGCCTCCTCGCACCCACCCAATGGGCGCGGCGCTCGTCGCTTCGGCGTCTGGAATCGTTGAGCTGGCGGTGCCGGTCTCCAAGGGGCGTGGCGCCGAAGTCGCCTTCTCAAGACGGAGGCGCGTTGGTGAGCCGACTTGAAGGAGTAGCCTTGCCACGGCCTCGTCTTCAGTCGACGGCAAGGGCGGATCCGCCGGCTATTTGCCTTGCGCGCTCCTAGACGGCGGCGGGGGCGGCTATGGCAGCGCGACCGCGTCCGGCATGGGGGCGTTGCCGCCGCCTCTCTCCACGATCGGGAACTCGCCGCCGGCTTCCCCTGACTGCCCCGTGAACTCCGGGGGCGGCGGCGCAGAGTTCAGAGGGGTGACGAACACCGCCGACCGCCGGGGCGCGACTTCCTTAGCTGGCCGCTTTGCCGCAGCGGCGGCCTCGGCCGCCTCCAGCTTCTTCAGGGCGGAGGCCTCCGCCTTCTCGGCCTCCGCTTTCTCCTGGCGGGCGGCCTCGTCCTCCTCACGCTTCTCCTGCGCGCTCCGCTTCGTCGCCTCCCGGAGGTCGGCGGCGGGGTCAATCCGTCGAGTGGTGGCAGACGTCTCCACCGACCCCATAACGGAGGTGGTGGCAACCCTCTCAAGAGTGAGGGGAGCCCTGAGGCAAGAAAAGCATATGAAAAACTCAGACAAGATCAACAAAGAGAAAATAAAGATAAGGGACGGAGGCGCTTACGCAGAGACCAGCGGCGGCTTCTTCACTTCCTTGCGGAAGCAGTTGGATTTCGCGGCGGCCTCTTCCCGCTTGGTCGCGGCGGCCGCTCCCTTGAACTTCTTCGACCGGCCACCAAGCGTACTCGGCCCGGCCCGGCGCTTCTTCGCACCGCCTTGAGCGTCCAAGACGGCGGAGGAACTCGCGCTTGGCTGGCCGGCCTTTGGCTGGCGACGCGGGGCGACTTCACCCTCGGCCTCGTTGTCAGGCCAGTCGGCGAAAGTGGCCCAAGGCCTGGAGCCGCCTACTTCTCCTCCTCCCTCGGCGTCGGCTTCCATGGCCGCCACCCCCAAGTCAGGATTGTCGACGTCGCTCTCCGCCCGATCGGGGACAAACTGACGAGCCGGCCCCGCGGTGCCGGCCGAAGGAGGGACGAGAGGGTTCTGATTCAAAAAAAAAATGGTCATACTTGACAAGTCGGACTCGGCAACAAAAGAAACATAAGAAGAAGGAAGATGACTTACAATAGGCGGGGGGTTGGCGCGCGAACCGCCAGTCCACCGAGAGACCGCAGTTCGCGATGTAGTTCACCGTGTTCACCACCTCCGCATGAGGCATGTCCTTGGAGCACATCCGACTCGGGTCCCAATGACCGCTCATCTGGCAGATCAGGTGAGGTCGGCCTTAGAGTGGGAGGACTCGGCGCGCCACGAAGGCGGCCAGCAAGTCGGCCCCGGTCAAGCCCTCCGACTGCGTCAGCACTCGGAGTCGCGCGACGGCGGCGGCACCAGCGGGAAACAGCGTCTTGGTTCGGTGTGACCAGCTGGGGAGCCTTCCAATCGGCGCGCCGGCTTCGTAAGCCGGCAGGTTAACCCAGTCGCCTTCTGGGGCGACGTTCTTCACATAAAAATAGGACCGCTGCCACATCTTCACCAACTTAATCAATGCGATGGTGGGAAACGGATTGTCGGCCACTGATCTCCGCATCGCGATGAATGCACCGCACTGGGCCGGCACGCCGGCGACGTGTGTGCCAAGCTTGGACTGGAAGAACTCACCCTAGAGCTCGATGGTGGGGAGAACGCCGAGGAAGCCTTCGCACAGGGTGGCGAAGGCAGCCAGCAGAACCACCGTGTTCGGAGTAAGGTGGTGCGGCTGGAGCCCGTGGAACTCCAAGAAGGAGAGAAGAAGCCGCTCACTGGCAGCCCCAGGCCACGCATAAGGTGCGAGCGGAATATGACCCGCTCGCCCTCCTCCGGCGCCGGTGATATTTCTCCCTCCGGCGCGAGGCGGACCCACACTAAGTCGCTACCGGGGAGCCGTGTCTGGCGAAGGATCTCGATGTCGTCGTCGTCAACCTCGAAGCCATCCCACACTCCGGAGCGTACAGCAGGAGGCGCGGCGGCGGAGGAAGAGCTCATCGCTGCGGGCGCGGTGTGGTTCGGAGCAGCAGCGCCGAGAGGAAGAAGAAGCAAGAAGGAGCGAAAGGGAGTGGGGAGAATGGGCGCGCGTACTTCGCCGCCCCCCTCACCCCGCCTACTTGTAGGCTCATGGGCTGAGAAGCCGAGGGGCCGGTCGTGGGATTAACTGCGCCCGGGACCCCACAACCCCCACGATTTACCACACGAAGTTACCACGTGCAATAACCGCGCGGGAACCCCAACCATCCGCACGGCCACAACGGATCCGTTCGCATGCCGAGGTGCGGTAGTGGCGGGCCCCGCCTGTAGGCCTGTCCCTTCACGCACGTGGGTGAGCAGACTAGCTCAGCCACGTGGCGCCTCGCGACGCGTCCACCACGGGCGGCAACCCGAAAGCTTATCAGGCACGCCGCCTGAACTCCGCCGCGATGTTCAAACTTTTCTAGGGGCAAGTCGGCCTTGAGCAAGTCCGACTCCAACTAGTCGGCTTGACAGAGGACGGCTAGCGAGGCCCAGATCCAACCACCGGAGAGAAGAAACTGTTGAGGCTCCTCGACATGTCGCCCTCAGAGCCTCACCAGCTTCGGGGACTACTGTCGGAGTAATGGGCCACGGGTAGGCTAACCCAGGCCCAGAACCTTTCAAGACATTGAGGCAGACTGCGCCCTTCGAGACCCCAGGACGAAGAGCTGCCTTCTGAGAGTCGGCGGCGAGGCGGCCGACTGCCAACTCGCGGCCGAGTCCCAGGGATGACTTCAGGATAAGCCGACTCCTCACTGGCGACTTCCAGAGAAGCCGGCCTTGGAGAGTCGGCCCGCGACGCCAACAACCCACATGCCCTCATAAAGAGGGACGGGACGGGGAGTGGCCATGGTAAGGTCCACTCCCACCCCTTTTCCAAGGGCAGGCGTGACTACAGTACGCCGTACCCGCAGAGATCTCCGCGCGGCGCGACACTATTGCCATGCCGGCCCTGACGTCAGCCCCAGAGGGCGGAGTCCTGTGCCCATGACAGCCTGCCGGTACAACCCAGGGATGATGGGTCCCACCAGTCGGCGGGCGTACGAAAGACGGCGAGAGCGCCACCAGTCGGCCCGGATGGGAGTCGGCCACCAGGAGTCGGCCGGCCCTCCCACGGGCCCCACGCACCATTAATCAGACACGACAGGTAGTGGCCACAGTGATCGCCCGCCAGACGGCGGAGCTGTCGCCACGACCTCATGACCGAGCCTGCGTCATTAGAGGCACGGCTACAGTAATCTACGACCGGCAAGACCCGCCCGCGGCGGACGCGGCCTGTCGGCTCCGTACCGAGCCAGTCGGCGGGCCCCAGGAGTCGGCGGATAAGACGGCGGCCAGAGAGACTGACGGCTAGGCCCGTGCCCAGCCGGATTACTATTGTACCCCTGGGGATAGGCCTATATAAACCCCCTAGGGCATCCATGCAAAGGGTTGGAATCCATTAGCACTAGACCAGATTATATAGGAAGGAGAGAGCTAGCCTTGCCTTCTCCTACCTCCAGGAAACAGCTCAAGGAGCAACCGTGTAAACACTTTGCCATAGTGATCATGTGGAGACCCCGCAGAGCAGCAGTAGGGGTACTATCTCCCCGGAGAGCCCCGAAGCTGGGTAAGGTTCGCTGGCGTGCATGCCTTCGCCTTATCACGTTTCCAGGCACCGGCGACGTTCTACTCGCCCCCACTATGATAAGCCATCCTTTGGCATATGTCACATCCAACCCCGGACAATCTTCATAGTGCAAAGTAACATAGTACTAGTGTCATAGATGGCTTCATTTATTAGCTTGTAGACTCATCTTGTATTGGGAAGCGTTATGTTACAGTAACATATTATGTTACTACTTCTCATTAGCTACTTGCCACATAAGCAAAACATTTTGGAGTGCGCTATGTTACTAGCTAAGTTACTCCCACTATGACTAGCCTAAGTCATCTTAGGTTGTGCACCGCAACCAAAGTGGAGAGGAAAACGAGAGAACTTAATGTTTATTTGCTAATTAATACCATTGCATGCAACGAACTGACCACTGCATGTCATGTTTGGTAGTCTTAAATCATTAAAAGCATACACGCCCCACATCTCTTATTGGTTGATTCCTTTATTTATGTCAAAAAACAAGAGACAACGTGAGAGTTAATGCACCACGCCTATGTATTTTGAGACTATTTGATTTTCGTAAGGTGACTTACACACCTACACGGAGGGAGTACATTTGAGTCACACATTCGTGTTCTATTGAGGTTCAGGTCACAAGCGGTGGATCTCCTTGGTTCAGTCCAGGTTCAGGAAACGAGGTGGTCACCATCATAGTACTAAACATATAGCTTATCTAACATAATAAACATAGTCTCACTATAGCAACATATTACAAGTAAAACAAAAGAAACAAGATGGTCACAGCAAACGTTTGGTTGAGAGGGTAGCAGAGAAGCTCATTATTATTGCATGCCATCCATGGCGATCTAAAGTCTACTCCAAGATGGACAGAATAGTGATGAGGTACTAATTGATGCTCGGCAAACATATTATCGCATCTCAACTGGTGTGTGTGTGTGTGCGCGCGTGCGCGCGTGCGTGAGAGAGAGAGAGAGCAAAACTCTGCTGCACTGCCCCTCGTGATGAACCATTGATGAACCACTAATTAATATGTTAATACCGCACACATTGCTATGAAATTAGAATATTCTCGTGAAGTCGCCATATATTAACAGTAGCAGACCTAAAAGTAAATGGAGGCTGGTTACATTTTTAAAATTAGTGAGGTACAATGTCGACATTGGGAATGTTTTATCCACCTCTATATGTATTGAACTAACTATTATCTATAACAATCCTATAGATCCTCAAAGGAGCGTAGATGAGCAATGCAGGAGAAGGTCGACGTATAAGGCTGGCCGTAATGAGAGTATCATGGTTAGTATCTTACATGTCAACTAGAAAATTTTGATGAGTTGGCATAAAATTAAATGAAGAAAGAGAGGATTGAATATCATGATACCGTATCTTAACAAATAATATGTTACTATATGTCATACATGACAATACAAAAGGTCACCTAAGATGCTAATACATGGACGGGAACTTATGGCTCTCGGGTGTAATTACACCCAACTTTCAAAAGAAAAATAGTAATTTGTAAGAAAGTTATAGATGTCTGAAAATTTTTGCGAACAAAGTAGATTTATTGTTGCATTCGTATAAAATCTTTCACGAAGAAATGACTTTCATGTTGTCACTAGATACGAGGTACTGTTCATGCTATATTCTCTAACAGTTTGTCATTTTTGTCAAAAATTTATCAAAGAATATTTCGTTACAGAATATTTTTGTACGACAGAAACGAGAGCTCAAGTTTGCTGGGAACAAGTTTTGGAACATTTTTTATTTTTATTTTTTTAAATAAAATCAGTTATCAGGTATAATTACCGCCATGTTCCAACGGGTATTTTCCCTAATACATGATACTCTGCATTACGGTGATAATATCATATACTAGTACATATGCATGAGACCTCTTCTAATGCAAAGGTGCTTAGATGAGGTGCTAAGTACATTAAATACCTTAGCAACTCAACTCTCCAATGCATAGGTGCTCAACTTGTTGTTGCTAAGCATATTTTATTTAATGAGTTAGCACCTAACGTCTTTTATGCATTGGTCAAATTGTTTCATTTAAGTGGTTTGCTTAGATTCTCGTGCTTGGCATTGGTTCTTTCTGGGGTTATCAAAAGGCTCTTTCCCCTTCTTAAATATTGTGTCATGCCATTTTTTTCGCTTATGTGACATGCTTAGCACCTATCCACGGTGAAGCACCGGGAAAGGCCTGATGCCATGATACTTATGATAATACACACTACGGGCAGCCTGCAGGGGATCCGGCTTGCCTGCTCCCTCCCCATGCTCCCATCCGTGCTTCCAATTCATCCTACGGTTGTCTTTTTTTCTCTTTTCTTTCTAATCTAATCACCCCCTGATTTTAAGGGGGTGGGACCGGGTCTTATTTTGTTTCAATCAAATCAAGTCACGTACGCGGGAGCATAGATGGGCACACGCCGGGAAAGCAGGCAAGTCTCGTCCGCCTAGTGGAGTAGCAAATATATGATGCTCCCGATCCCCACCCGACATTAAAGCCCTGTCACTATGGTGCCATTAATTTGCAGGAAAGGACGAGAACGAGTATTTAATACTTGCCTGATCGTAATGTCGCACGATGGATAAACAGCACCTGGAGCGACCACGAGGGCGTTTACCAAGTAGGAGCAACCAGTGCACAAAACAAACCTGGTAAAGATCACGGATTCAAAACATATTTTCATTACAAAAAACACTTGACCGGTTGTCCATGAGAATTGCTACTCTCAGTACAATTGCATAATTTGGATTCTTTAATCTGCATGCATGATTCATGCATACTTAAGAATAACCCCATGCATTATTGATCATTTGATCTAGAGTACGTACATCAGACTGCATGCATCATGCGATCCAGCCCGGCCAGCCAGTCCTATATATACACGTAGCATCATCTATTTTACGATCGATCGATACACTTGGCAGAGAGCGAGATAGCTAGATCGGCTATCTCACTTCTCTGGTCTGGTCTCTGGTGTGGTGATGATCGATCGAGCATCACGTCCATTTACGTCCGTACGCCGCATGGGCCGCCTCATCGATACCTTCTCTTTTTTTTTCAGCAAAAGTTGTATCAGCCAGTGGTTTTAATTGCACGCTGCCAACCGCGGTGGGCGTCTCCTTCATTATCTTTGTCTATTTATTTCATTGTCGCTCCACATTTAGCACCTGCCATCTTTTCTACTCCGTGTTCTATTCAGGTTCAGGTCACAAGCCGTAGATCTCCTTGGTTCTGTCCAGGTTTTGGAAATGAGGTGGTCACCTTGGTACTAAACATAACTTATCTAACATATTAAACATAGTATATCAACCATATTGCAAGTAAAACAAAAGAAACAAGATGGTCACAACATACGTTTGGATGAGAAGGTTATTGAAATATATTGCCCACCTCCCTCCATGAGTTCAGACTTTTGGATGAGTTGACTGGAACATGAATTCAATATGATATTAGAGCCAAGAGGTCTTGAGTTCAAGACCCTGCGAACATAGTATTAAATAAAAAAACGATTATGCGGCCTACATAGATCCCACGTTTAAGGACTAAATAAGCCTAAACGTGAGGAGTGTGTTGAAATATATTGCTCACCTCCCTCCATCAGTTCAGACTTTTGAATGAGTTAGCTGGAGCATGATTAAATTCAATAAAGGTAACATTGCATGCCATCCATGGCGGTCTAGAGTCTAGACAAGATACAAAGAATAGTGATCGAGGTAATAATTGCTGCTCGGCAAACATATTATCACCTCTCAATTGATGTACGTGTGTGTGTGAGAGAGAGAGAGAGTGAGAGAGAGAGAGAGAAGCTTTGGTACACATACGTAAAGATTTCTACGTAACCTAGGCTGATTTGGTTGGAAGGGAAAAAAATGCCCA
>NC_041386.1:29576521-29591254 GCF_002162155.2 Triticum dicoccoides | reverse complement strand
GTTAATATGTTAATACCGCACACATCACTACGGGATTAGATTATTCTTGTCATATATTAACAGTATGATGTCAGAAAAAGCAATTGATGAATACAAAAGCAGACCTAATAGTAAATGGAGGCTGGTTGCACGTTATGTGGCTCTGGCCTTCTGGTTTAGGTGGAATGATCTATTGCTGGAAAATAAAGAAAAATAGTGATACGGGGGGCATGCACGTGTTCAAATATATGGAAGGTTTGCATGAGTTGAAAAATAGGATATGGAGATCTTGCATGTACTTGATGATGTGAAGATCTTCTATGTACTAGAAAAATACTCCCTCTGTTCCATAATTTTCTGGAACATGCAAGAGCTTTGCGTGTTGATTCATTAAGATTTTGGGATAAAACAACAAGTTCGCTTTATAGATTAAAAAACCAGAGGTGAAGGAGCCCCGTGGTATATTAAATAAGAAGAAAGCATGGAACACATAGTGCGCACGCGATTCAAACTTATTGGGTTGGCCGAGAGACGCCATTTGGCTAGGAGCCATCTATTCAATCATGTGTGTGATTTGCATGGGATCAAAAATATTAAAGTAGGCTTAAGGCGCGTCCAACACCGACCTGCAAACCGACACGGTATTTGTCCGAAAATCGGTTTGGACACTGATACGGAAACTGGCCATCCAACCGTGCCAGCACACAAATGTGAACAAAAAATTTATCACTTAGACTAGTGTGAGCACTTGAAAAAAGAAAAAAAAAAGTATATCACTTGAATTGAAAAAACTGAAACAATTTAGTGCCTTCCGCGACTTGAAAAATTTAGTGCCTTCCATCATTAGCTAATGGCCTTCCGCATTTTGACTTGAAATTTTAGTGCCTTCCGGCATTGTGAGCACTTTAAACAGAAAAAAGAGTGTAGCACTTGAAGAAAACAAGTGAAAACAGTAGTGATTATGCCTAATGCTAGCAACCTTCTGCCAAAGAGCAAAAAAAATAGCAGTGGCTTTCTCTGGACATAAGAAGGATACGTGGTGGCTTTGGATTGGCGATGTCTGGACTCCCGCAAATGTCCCCTTTCTTTGTCTCTGGTTTGCGGAAAAATGGACATCCGGTTGCGCTGGTGGATGCCCTTACATGTGTTTGATGTTGTGAAGAGTTTACCTGTGCTAGAAAAGGATAGTACAACCTCCGTCCCTAATTACTCGTTTTAGATTTATACAGACAAATCACTACTCATCTATCAATTTATTTAACCCTTCCGCTTTTGGATAAGAACCTTTCAATAGACACCAAAATACGCCAGTAATGTTTGGGTGCACCAGATCCACTTGTAGGATCAATCATGCGGAGTGCTCGGATTTATAGGTGCTAGATGTATTCATTTACTTGTTGCTCCACTCGTAGCACACTACTCACATCGATCGACAAACTATGCTAGGCGCAATAATGGAGGTGAGCGAGGAGCAGTGCGAGCTCACCCTCCACTACACGCCGTCATGGGTGCGGTAGCCCCCTGGCTTGTTCCTCTGCGTGTACTGCAGCCGCAGCTTCTACAACTCGCAGGCGTTTGGGGGCCACCAGAACGTGCACAAGGAAGAGCGCCGCCGGGAAATGGTCAGTGATGTTTTCTCTATAGGAATAGTGCAGATGGAAGCGGCGATTCGGTGCTCGAGCCCAGATGCTCCCGAAATCTTCGTCGTCCGCTCATTACTCGGGATGCGAACAAATCCTGCTGGCGCATCTGCTGCGGAACAGGGAAAAAAGGTTGTATTCGATATACAGCAGGAAACAGTGGAGCTTTTGTGGGCCCAGATCGTACGCGGGGAAAGGCCCGTTTCGCTTGCCAGTTATGTGGTCCGTGGACCAGGACGTTTGGTTGCACCGAGCCACGGATCAGAAAAGTGTGGAGCCCGTTTGGATAAAACGGCGACGTTTGGAGTCGTCTCCCCCCTCTACGTACCCGCAGAAATCACCTCTGTTCCGCCTTCATGGATTACAGGAGGACAGGCGGCGGCGCTTCATCTTACCAGAAACTAGAAGATGGAAGATTGTGTGCTTGAGTCCTTGCTTGATGCCGTGGACAGGTTAGTTCCCGGGGGATCTAATATGTTTCTTGGGGTAAGCAGTGTCAGTGGGCACGCCGGGAGAAATAAGCTAACGCTGGCCATGACCGGCGCTGGTTGCCACTTGAAATCAGGTTCCCGCTCCGGGAGGAGTTCGTCGATAGCTTGGATCACACAGATCCGGTGCCTCTGGCCTTTCTGCTGGAGAGCTTGGCCAACGGTGGAGTCCCGGGGGACTCAAACAATGGGTCTGGTTGCGGGCAGCAGATCGGCAGCGCTGTCCCGGAGAGAGCACACGGGGTGGTGTGCCGTCGTCCGGATGCTTCTCCTACTTAGTCGGCGCAGTCAACTGACAGAATCAACCGGCAAGCCCCCGCTGGACGAAAAGGTCTGAACCCCAAACACTGTCATTGTAGAATTGCATTTGTTCAGAGTGTTTGCCCCACGTTCATGTAGCCAAACAAAAAAAAAGAATATCTGAGCTCACAGTAGCACGAATGAAAAATGCAGGAACTGATCTATGCAGCAGTAGAAATGTAAACCATGGTAGGCGATCGTAACAGTATAGCTGCTGTAACTACTTTTATGCAAATTCAGCTGGAAGTATTTTACTATTGAAGGCCGGTTTGTAAATTTAGGTTACGACTCGGTAGTGCACCACCAGACAGGACTCCATGCCCATCACGGATGAGTGCATTGGAACAATCTATTCGGAAGTATGTGGAACCTATGAAAAGTTTAGTACATCCCACACTAGGCCTAAGTTTCAGTTCATTGTGAGAGGCGACTTCTATAAGAGCCGGCTAAACGCCGAAAGGACAAAGTCAATGCAAGAAATTGTCTGCGGCTGCTCGGTAAAAACTGATTCATGTAATTATCGTTTTGGAAAATAAGTGGCAGCCATGGGTTTCGGTGCTGCAAGTGTGTTTAAATGATGGCATTTGTGTTTTTATCAAATTATACAGGGGAAACAAGAGGCAGAGAATAGTAGGTCATGCCACTATGAGTGTCCTGCATTTATAAGGCTGCTACGCACGATCCACAACAGCTGGTACATAATAGAGCAAGGACATGGCCCATGACAAATATAACAAAGGCTATCTGGAAACAATCTTTTTCAAGCTTGCTGGAATTCTTGTTGATGTCGCGCAAAAGGAACTCTTCTGCTGCACGCAAGCTGTGAACCCCTATCTTATTCATTTCAAGTGATACCTATAAGAACTAAATTGCTTCAGGGTTTATGTTGGCATCCGTGCCTTTGATTTTGCGATGACTGCAAGGGATCCCAAAAACCTTGTATACATCCTCAGCCCAGAACTTGAGGACCTTGATGTCTGTCAGCACTATCTCTCTCCAACTGACACTTACCCTGCTCATTATCCAAGAGAAGGTAACAACCGAAGCTGATAATGCATGTATTACATGTAAAATAGGAGTGGAAGAGGTGCTGTCCAGATACATGAAAAATTGTACTGTTCAGTTAAAATTCGAGGAAGAGAATAAGAGATACGGTGAGTTCCTGTTCAATCCATTTTTGTTGCCTTGCCTATCATGCCTTCATTGAACCGAAAAAATGGACTACGACAAGAATAGACAAGTTTATATTTAGGCATTTCTGCAAAACAGAAGACACAACTTTGCCAGCTCAGCTCAACTTTGCCATAGGCCACGATCATCACAAACAGCATGAGAACCACTTGATCTTGGACTTCTGAAGATGCGTCTGGCCTGCGCAGCTCAACTTTGCCATAGGCCAACTGGCATCCGCTGGCGACAAAGCTTAGGCATAGTCTGGTCTTGAAGTTGCTCGCATGACTCATTGGCTTCCTGAGCTTCCCATCACCGCCTTGACCCAGCTGTTCATCTTTTTTCGTAATAGCTTGATCATGTCCATTGTGGCTGCTTGTAAAGTGATGGAGGAAACGACAGTCATCGCCGAAGCGGTAGTCGCTGCTGCTGCGCATTGACAAAAAAAATAGATCCACCGCAAGGAAAATGAGAGAAAATAAATCCAGCTGTTGCAAAGTGATTGCAGGCAGCAAATTTTTGTTGTAGATACAAAAGGTTGTTGTTCACGACATGCCATCCTTTCAGAAAAAGATTTGCTTTTCGAATGGAACAGCTTGATATTTATGACCGCAGAAAATTAACCTGGAGGACCTGGTGTATATCTTCTTTGATTTGTTAAATGCCAACAAAGTCAGTGTATCTTTTAACTGAAGGAACTGGTTACATGCTCCCATACTACTCTCTCCGTCCCATAATGTAAGACGTTTTTTGACACTACACTAGAGTCAAAAAACATCTTACATTATGGGATGGAGGGAGTACTTTCAAATGCAAAAAATGTTTTGAGACATCAATGCATGATTCTAGTTGTTCCCATGGACTGTTGGTGTGGAAGCAGATTGAATGCCGAGAGGACAAAGTCAATGCAGGAGATCGTTTGTGGTTGCCCGGTGTGTACTTAAATCTGTTTTTTTTGTTTGTTAGAGAATATAAAATAGTTGGAAATGTAATTGACAATGACTCAGTTTTGCAAAGCAGGGTAAGTCAGATGCAGAGAATAGAAGGTCGTGTAGATGCGATTGACCTGCATTAATACGGCTACTGTGGGCGGCTGACAATAGTTGGTATATAATAGAGCATCATGAGAATCACATCCAAGCACATAGATGTGTACACGAATGATCTGATACAGCTAGATGAAGTGGCGCAGGATGATGGCGAGGTGAGCACTGTAAACTCAGAGCAGGCAACGTTCGCCTTTGGTTTTATGCGATTGCTCCATGGTGATAAGTGTTCCAGGGTGAAGTTGTCCTCATGGATGGCAAAGGCGGAACGAGCTGCAAGCAGGAAGTGGGCGTGGACTCAGGTTGCGGTTCTTTTGGAAGAAGGTTTCGGCGATTTCCCAACCTCCGGCATGCAGGTCGAATAAAGTGTTGCTATAACTGATGTGGAAAATGGATCCGACCGTGTATGTGCCGATTGACTTTAGTGACACTTGCTCACACGAAGAGGGGGTCAGTAGCATCTCCTGTAAGCGTAGGCAAACAAAGAGTTGGTTTTGTTGACTGTCTATGTCGCTGTGTTTTTTCGGTCTCGCATGTAGAGCTTTGACTACTAGCGTAGTTATTGGGGTTTGCATTTTGGGAGCACTTGTTGAAGGCAGTAGTCTGATATGCGTGAGCCAGCTTTTTTGATTGTCGAAACCATTGGTGTTGTAATGTACTCCCTCCGTAAAGAAATATAAGAGTGTTTGGATAACTATTTTAGTGATCTAAACGCTCTTACATTTGTTTACAGAGGGAGTACGACCTTGTTGCCGGAGTGCATCTGTTAGTACATTTCTAGTCGTAGTTTTTTGGTCATGGCTGGTGTGAGGAGGTGCGTGCGTGTAAAAGATGCAAATCATGCCTCAGGAAATAGAAAATGGCATTCGTATTATTTCGTTAATGACAAATCATGCCTCATTGCCATGTGTAATACAGACGAGCCGGATGTGTGTCCCTTGCAGCAGCTAACCAACCAAGACGGCTCAGCCGGGTACAGGAAATCAACTGAGCCGTGCACGGGTCATCTGTTCCAGCTGAAGGTGACGGTGGCCGTAGCAATTAATGCACGCAGGAACAGGCCATATTTGAGTGCAATACAATGGCTATACCTGACGCAAATACAGTCACATGCACAGATCCAGATGGTAGCGAATGGTGCTGATTTCAGGTTCAGCTGAGCGCGAGCTCAGAATGGAATATCCGTAGTGCAGATAGGCTTTTTTAGAGACCTTAGTCCGATGGAACAAATGGCCCTGGTCTCAGCGAAGGGAAAGGTGTCCTGAATGCTGGAATCCTCTGGTCGTTTTACGGTGAAATCTACTTACGCCAAACTGTCCCTTGGGCCAAAAATTAGGTTTTCCAAAGCCCTTTGGTCCGCTCGTGTACCTCCTAGAGTCCGGATTTTTCTTTGGCAGCCATCCCTTGACCGCTTGTCAACGGCAATCAACCTTCAAAAATGTCGTGGGCCAGGCAACGGTTGCTGCACGCTGTGCGAGACACCAGGAGATGTAGCCATATCCAATAGATGTGCCCCGCCTTGGTTGGGACCTCCGGTTTTAGATGTTAGGCTTTAGTACAATGTCTATTTGGTATTTCGGTTTAGACTTTCGGCACCCCTTCATCAAGTGGATAGGAGTGGCGACAGACATTGTCAAGAAGGTGGCTTCAGACTTACTGATGTATGAGGTGGTCTTCGGTACAACCTCCCCCTAAAACGTATAAAGGGTAGGGGCGGTCATTTTCACATGCCGTATAAAAATACCCGCCCGCCGTAGGCGCGCCCCCGTCGCCGTACGGCCGCCCGTACGCGCCCACGTCCGCATGCACGGGCGCCCGTAGGCGCCCACGTCCCGCATGCACACCCCGCCCGCGTCCGCTGCGTACGCCCGAGTGATTAAAAAAACGATCGGCGAACCCTATCTTCAAGACGCCTCACCCGCCTCCTCTCGCGCCACCACCACAGCTGCCATCTCCGGCAGTACCTGGCCGACGAAAAAAACGCACGCGCTGGGCGCTACACCGACAACCGCCTCGGTCGGGCAGACGCCTCCGCCGCCGGCAGCTCGTATCCGGGGACAACCGCCTCATGTGTGACGAAGGCAACGAGGTACGCGAGGCGCTAGCATAGTAATTTAAGAACGGATTTGAATTGAAAAGATGTTACGTGATGTTTGATTATATATGAACGTGTATAGATTGAGGCTGAAATAGGATATGACGGTGATGATGGCAGTAGCGAGGACAGATCATTGTCATTGGATGAAGACGAACATGACGGCGAAAGTATATGAGTTTGGATGAGTCTTACAGTGGCAATCTAAGTGGTCTGCATGTTCTCAACCATATTAAATACAAGCATCTGCGATGACAATAACATGTTCGACTGTGAACAGATAGGAGGGGATGATGACAATGAGGATATGGATGTAGATGATTCATATGCTGAAAGCGGAAGCCATGTAGGTTTAGAATTATGTAGGTTATTTTAAAGTGAAATTAAATACGCATCAAGTCTTACATATCATATTTACAATTTGCGCAGATGGAAGTGGAAGGGTACTATCAGTGGAATTTTTCCGATGATGCCAATGACGAAAACGATATCGATGCATCTTATAATAACAGCTCGAGCAAAGTAAGTAGTGGAAAGTGAATACATATGATAGTCCTTATACAACTACTTACTGACATATACCGTTCATTGTATTTTTTTTCAGGACAAGGATGGTGATGCGTGCGAAAACGACGATGATGCCGATGGTGATGAGTGCAATTTTGATATTGGGTACGATGAATACCAGCAAGAATCACTGGACAGGCATTGGACGGTGATGTCCATGACGTTCAGGACAAACGAGGAGGCATATGATTTCTATAACGACTATGCGAAAAAGCGAGGCTTCAGCATTAGGAGGGACAACTTGAAATATAGTAAGGGTATCGACGCACATAGGCGGTTGAGGAGGTTTCTCTGTTCAAGGTCTGGGAAATGACAGGCCAAGTTTTGTACCATGGAAGGGAAGAAGCGCAGGCTGAGAGCGGAGATTCGGTGCTATTATGAGGCCCATCTAACTGTGAAGGTTGACAGAGAGCGCTCCATTTGGTATGTCAGCAGTTTCAGCGATGATCATAGTCACACTCTTGCTAGACCAGATGAAGTTATATATCTTCGATCTCATAATCAGATAATGGAATACCAGAAGCTCGAGATCTTAGCAATGGCAGGTGCTGGGCTCAAAAAACATTGGATTTATGACAACTTCGTTAGTAGGTATGGATCATATGCACTGGCTGATTTCGGGAGGAGGAAGCTTTATAACATGTGTTATAGGGAGAAAATGAAGTTGCTAGCAAAGGGTGATGCGGACACTGCAATTGGTATCATGATGACGAGAAAGACAAGGGATCCAGACTTTTTCTTTGAGCACACTGTCGACGCAGAAGGAAAGCTGAAGAACATGTTCTGGTGTGATTCTCAGTCACGTCGGGATTACCTTGACTTTGGTGATGTAATCGTCTTCGACAACACTTACAAGATGAATAGGTACGGAATGCCATTCATACCTTTTGTTGGTCTAAACAATCATCGTTGCACCACTGTGTTCGGTTGTGCAGTTGTGTCAGATGAGACGGAGGATATATACGTTTGGGTGTTGCATACCTTCTTAAGAGCTCATTGTCAAAAGAAGCCGAGGTCTGTAATTACTGACGGAGACGCAGCCATGATAAGGGCCGTCAGGAAGGTCCTTATTGACGTGTGACATCGACTATGTTCGTGGCATATTGAGAAAAACATGTAGAAACACCTCCACCACAAGTCCCTTAAGGAGTTCTGGGCTCTTATTTATTATGCCACTACACATGATGAGTTTGAGGCGAGATGGGCAGCTTTTAGAGCTAAATGGGAGTCGGAGAAAACTGAAACATGGTTGCGTAGGATGTACCAGAAGAAAAGGCTATGGGCTGCGTCATATCTGGCCAGTGGGTTCTTCCTTGGTATGCGGAGTAACTAGAGGAGCGAGAGTCTGAACTCTTGCCTTCATATGCATCTTGACTCTGGCATGACAATTGTTGATATGGTTGTGCATTACGAGAACTGCATTGTTCGACTCCGTGAGAACGAGTCACACGACGACTGCCTGTCCACACAGACACTCCCTGTAGCAGTACTCGACAACTTCAAATGCATTGAAAAAGCCGCTGCCCGTGACTTCACTGCGGTGAACTTTTACCTCTTTAAGAAAGAAATGAAGAAGGCAGCGGATCTTGAGATCATAGATAGACTGAGTGGAGCCGTCAGTAGGAGATTCATAGTGGCATGGAAAAATAACAGGCAACTGAGATTCAAAGTGGACTATACACCTAGTAATTCAGAAGAAACAGTAAAGTGCAGTTGTGATAGTATGAAACGTAAAGGTCTTCCATGCAAGCATGTTCTTTATGTTTTAGCTAGGTTGAATGTGCAGGACTTACCTAGGTGCTTAGTGCTGCGAAGATTCAGCAAGAATGCTAGAGGTGGACTGCCCGTGAAACGCACTAGCGATCTCTTCGCATGGGGATGGGCAGGTACTAAGGAGAGAACTAAGTACAATGAGTTGACTATTTTGTCTGCGGAAGCAAATTATGCGGCATGTCATAAACCATTTCTATTTGATAAACTGAAGGCTGCTCTGGAGGATGTGATAGCAAATAAGGATGTTCAGGAGGAAGATTACGTGAGACAACATACAGTTGCACATGATGATGCTTTTGTGCCGAATCAAAATCATGTTTTTGTTGGTGATCCAGAAAAAATCAATACAAAAGGAGCACCGAAAGGGTAGAATAACAAAGGCCGTGGTAAGGAACCTGGCGTGACTACAAACGGTAGACCCAAAGGTTTTGATGAGAAACCTATACGTCTATGCGGTTTATGCAGAGGAAATGGTCATTTCAAAAATAATTGTCCTCAGAATCCAAAGTATGTGCACACCATTTCATTAACGTTCTTTTCTTGTTTAGTTAATACTTTACAAATTTTTGACGTATATTACAATCTTTCTATGCAGGAACATGGCATGATGATCATAGCAAAGAAATGTTTGAATAAAAAGAACAACTTTTGATTACAGTTGACAATTTATTTGGTTGTCTTAAAGAATAGTACTTACATATTTGTTTCGTTACATTGATACGGAAGATTTGTAATCACTGTTTACTTATGTCATATTTGTTGGCACTATACTCGTTGTTCTTAATATGATATGCGACATACAAATTTTACGTTATAATATGATATGCGTTATATAAATTTAACATGATATGTATTATATATTTTTTTCGTATCAATATATAATTTTGTATATAAATCATGCATGTTGGGCGATCAGAGGCGCTGCACAGCCGCCGGTTGCTTTAACCTAAAAAAATTACGTTAACAGGCGCCCCGCGGACGGCGATCCCGAGGCGCTGCACAGCCACCGGTAGGCGCCGCGGGGGCGATCCCGAGGCTGACGCCGCCCTCGGGCGCAGAGGGGCGCACGCGGGACGAGGTAGAATCAGCCTCGGTGCCGGCAACGGCCAACCCTGGGGTGACGCGCGGCGCGCGCCCGCTGGCAGATGACGCGACCCACGTGCGCCATGTAGCGTCAAACGTGCGGCGCGGGCGGCGCTCGCCTCTGAGATATCGTTGTCATATATCGTCGGAGTATTTTAAAACCACAAATCGTATATTCGCGAGAACACTCATTGAACATAAATTATAAATAAAATAGTAAAATAAGAAATGATAAAATATATTTTTAATAAATTTGCCAGGTAATATAAACTTGACATGCTAAAAATATTTAAAACTCACATAAAGAAATAAAGCATCCACACACAATTCTCAGTCATGAACAAATAATATTTCGACAATCACGTCGAATTGTCGTATGATATTTTTATTTTTGTTTCTTCTTCGCAAGTCGAATTACTTTGTTCTTCACTTCTGTAAGCTTATTTTCGGGGGACATAATAATTTCAGCTATCATTCTTTCTCTCGAACTATCAATAGATTCCTGAAAAATAATAAAAATAATATTATTTTCATCACTTATATATGATATAATGTACTAATTTTTCTTACTTAAAATGTACCCACCTGAGAAATATGAGTAACAAATTTTTCTCCGTCCCAGTATTGAAAACAGCGAAGAACGAACAGTCCACATGAGTTCCTGTGTTAAAAAACATAAGTGCAATTTTGAAAGCACGTTAAGTAAGATAGCACTTGACCAATTAATATATTTCAAAAGCACATGGTAAATGTAACTCACCCATCTTCTTGTTGAGGCATGTCGTAGGGGACTATAGACCATGCGGACACATCCGGGAACGACATAATAGCACTGTCATTTGCATCTTCAATATCTCCTGCAAGTTGCTCTCTCTGACAAAAAAATATGAACACGTTGACTACATACGGTAAACAAATTATATGGTTAATTGTACACACATGAATACGCAACTTACAAAATTTTCAATGAATATCTTGATAGCTTCAGAGATATTTACTTCCCACCTCAAAGAATCAAGAATTTGGAACTCTTTCTTTCTAGTGTGCAAAACACATGTAATCCAATGGTTTTTATCCTTATTTAACGCAAAATAAGCCTATTTCATAACTTAAATATTGTTAGTAAGCTCGGCTTTCACATAAGATAGTAATGAAAATACAATTCTGCAATACAAACGGTACCTTCGGTTTTGCAAAATATTCTGTCATGCATCTGTTGAGAGGTTCATTTGCATGTGCTAAACCTTCTGGATCGTCTACTGATTTCCCTCGTCTTACTGACTTTGACCGAGTGTTCAATAACCAGTAAGATCTATATGTGGGTACAATATACCTGTCTTTGACGAGACTTGAATCCGATATGTACGTCGCATAAGCGTCAATTACCTGAAATAAATGAGTAAATTTAAGATGGATGCAACATACTTAACGTATGACATAAACATGACAATAAAAATACATACATCACCGGATATCCATGCATGGTTAAGTATCTGGCAAACTCGGTCCGCAGAAAGTCCTTCATCTTTACCGTTGTTGAATATTTCATGATTCTTATATTTTGGTGAGTGCTCGTACGCTTTCACGTACTGCACAGCGGCACGCACCATATCATCCACAGAATGATCAAATTGAGGGGTTGTTTCATTAAACAGTTCTACAACACAAGTCAATAAAGTTAAAGTACAAATTTATACTACACAATTTCTAATAATATATTCATAGCATGTTTAACTTACTCGTTTTCGCGGAACGTTTCGCACGTTTTCTCGGAGTCTTTTTAACCTAAGGAGATTTTGTGTACTTTGACCCACACCGCTTTCGCTTCGTTGGAATGACCACCTTCTTCTCTTCTACCTCGCTATTACCATCTGACAAGGCCTGTGACACTTCTTGCTCATTTTGAGGGACTTGCCATCTTGTAGCTTCTATTTCATCGGTTTTTAGAGATAATGCTTCTTTTTTTTCTGACTGCTCCGGGACCTCTATAGGATCCTCCTTCTCATCTTTAAAGCTACTCAAGTGACCAGTACTGAATTTGAACGAATCCCCTTCTTCAGAATCCAAATCATAATGCCCACTGCCATTTCGGCCATTAGGTGTGTGTTTGTCATCATACTGAAATTCTTTTTGAGGATACTTGTTTTCATACCTGGACTCACTATTCTGTCCATACAAATTTTCTTCCTCCTCTGCCATTGTGCCCGGTTTGTACCGTACACCCGTTTTATTCATTTTCTCTAACACTGTCTGCAAAAGTAAGCTCATTCACATGTTATATCTTTTTATTAATTTATCGAGTTTAATAAAGTGCATAGCAGAGTTGTTACATTTTTACCTGTGCGCATAACTCCAGCATACGAAACAATTCCTTACGAATTTCCTTCATATCATTCATAACCCGGTCCATAAAAGGCATTAGATTAGCAGGGACCTCGGACACGTTGTCCACTTTTTTCTTTCCCGTAACCGATGACTTTCGGCTACTATGTTTCTTACTGCTTTCAGCTTGTTCATCTGCAAGTTTTTTCATTCTATACTCCTTCGTAATGCAGTCATCAATCTGCAAAGTGAGTATGCAATGACAACATGAGTACATAACATTCTCAATGCATAATCAATGTACAAATAAATAAGCATTATAATATTACTAATCCATGGCCACGGCCATTTTCCAGGTCGTACTTGCCTCATTTTTCCGCTTTAGATTCAGTCTAATTTTTCATTAGGGGAACTTGCAACGACAACGGGTCATTTTTCGGGCCGGTGGTTGGCTGCACCTTCTCCAAATATAAGTACTACAAAACAAAAGACAAAATAAGTTACGAACACATAAATTAAAGGAATATGAAATAACATTAATTAATAGCATACCTGGAGTAGGGCTAGGTTGCCACATGGCCATTGCCTCACACAGCTGTCCTGCTTGAGTTTACCAATCTCCGTCAAACAAGTTCGCAAAGTGAACACGTTAAAATTCAACGTGCTTATCCGCTTCACGTCATGCACCAACGCGTAGTACTCCTTTGGTATGGAGACAGCCGACATGGGTGCAATAATGGTCCCTAGCAAAACAAGAACAGCCATCCGAAGAAATTCATCGTCGGCGGATTTATTCCTCACAATTTTTTGAATCAAGTCATCTATCATTATGTGACCATTTTTTTGTGAATGTACTGGATAGGAATTTTCTTTATTAACTCTTTCCCCTCCATCGCAAGAATGCCAAAAACATCCTCACCTTCATTCTTAAACCCAAATATTGAAAACACATCGTCCGGTCTATGTGAAATTAGGCCTTTACTGCCACTATTTTCTTGTATCATGAATTTTTTGCTGTTTGGGTTATAACCTAACAACATAAAATGCAGCAAAAAATCTCTCATTTGTACTGACGGAATGATCAACATCTCTTCCAAGCCTGTTTTGTAGAACCTAAATCGCTGAGCGGTGCTAAATCTTTCAACGAGACTTATCCACTTGTCTATGGAACATGGAATCACACCATCGATGTCCATACTGCATGTTAATTTTTTTCCTATTAATACATATGATTACGCAATAGCATCGACAGAAAATTGTTCGAGGTGGGAAACATGACCTTAATCCGGGCGACAGCCGCCGAACAACGGTTGTGGCGGAGCCGAAAGCAGACTGCCCAGCGTCGGCGATCTGCGCCTGCGGGCGTGGGATAGTCTATGCCAACGAGCGCCGTTAACTGTGGATGGCGATGGACGGCTCCGCACGTGCGGTGAGATTGTTGCGCGCCTGAGGGCGATCGTGGTAGGGCGATCGTGGTAGGGGCGACTGGGGCACGGGGCGGCGTACGGGGGGAGGGGGGAATGGTGTGGATAGGGTTCCGCCATGCGTGGCGGTATACGGCGCTGTAAAGGTAAAAAAAATATTCGTCCGCCGTCTGGGCCCAGGCCCGATAACGCCGAACCTATAGCGCCCAACCTATAGCGACGGCGGCCACCGCCGAACATGCTAATGTTTAGTCCCACATTGCTTCTCGTCGTGCTAATTCACCTGTTTAAATACCGTAGTCTGCTTGCAATGTCAAGTCCTCTAGTGTGGCGGTATCATTTAAGGAGGTTAACGTAAATTATGCTCTGGCACTCCATAATCATGGAGTGTCACAGCAATAATTCACTTTAATCTTCTTAAGTGAGTCCGTCCGCAATATGGGACTTTTTATTTTTTTTGTTTATTTTGTATTATTTTTTCCACACGCCGCAATTTTTTTGACACGCTACAGTGTGGCACACAAGCACGCCTGCAAAATTTGGGTGTGTTTCGACACTCGATGCATTTACTACGATTTTCTCCATGAAAATACCCGGAAAACGTCTCCCGACGTGATGCGACTTCCGTTCGTACTCCGATTCTGTCGTAAACTGACGTGCGAGACCGTGGGGGTCACTCACACGCGCATGCAAAAGTTGGGTGCGTTTCGTCCATGTTGACATGTACTCACAGTACAAACCTGAGGTGTCGGTCTAGGGTGTGACATGCATTCAGTATGTGTTCTCTTTCGCAAAGCCATGAAACGTCGGGATTTTTTTTGACACGCTACAGTGTGGCACACAAGC
>NC_041386.1:29575438-29576307 GCF_002162155.2 Triticum dicoccoides | reverse complement strand
GGGGTGTGACATGCATTCAGTATGTGTTCTCTTTCGCAAAGCCATGAAACGTCGGGATTTTTTTTGACACGCTACAGTGTGGCACACAAGCACGCCTGCAAAATTTGGGTGTGTTTCGACACTCGATGCATTTACTACGATTTTCTCCGTGAAAATACCCAGAAAACGTCTCCCGACGTGACGCGACTTTCGTTCACACTCCGATTTCGTCGTAATCTGACGAGCGAGACCGTGGGGGTCACTCACACGCGCATGCAAAAGTTGGGTGCGTTTCGTCCATGTTGACATGTATTCACAGTACAAACATAAGGTGTCGGTCTGGGGTACATATACTCATAGCAACTAGCTGATTATAATTTTTTAATAAACTCAAAAATGTTAGGTAGTAACCAGAAAGTCATAATCAATTATTTTTAAAAAATTGATTATTAGTACTTATAATTTATAATAAACAACTTATTATTCTTACTTATAAAGTAAATAATAAAATTGAGGTGCCATTTTCTATATTAACTAGTTCTATATTAAGTAGTTTTTTAATGTAATTACATACTAAATTCTACATTAAGTATTGTTCTTAACATAACTACTTAATAAATTTCATATCAAGTACTTTTTTTATGTATGAGTATTTTCCAAATTATTATTAATTATAAATTATAACAAATAACACTTTACTATTATGAAAACAACTGTAGCCATTAATGCAAAACAAACAACAAATAAATAATGAACATTAAATAAATTATAAAACATTTATAACAAATAAAAATGAACATTTTTAAACAATAAATAAATAAAACAAATAATCCCACCTGGCCCGCCGAAAGACGCCGCGCGATGGCCGGCCCAGTGACTGTGGGCGACGG
>NC_041386.1:29573388-29575230 GCF_002162155.2 Triticum dicoccoides | reverse complement strand
GTACAAACCTGAGGTGTTGGTCTGGGGTGTGACATGCATTCAGTATGTGTTCTCTTTCGCAAAGCCATGAAACGTCGGGGTTTTTTTTGACACGCTACAGTGTGGCACACAAGCACGCCTACAAAATTTGGTTGTGTTTCGACACTCGATGCATTTACTATGATTTTCTCCGTGAAAATACCCAGAAAACATCTCCCGACACGACGCGACTTCCGTTTTACTCCGATTCCGTCGTAATTTGACGTGCAAGGCTGTGGGGTCACTCACACGCGCATGCAAAAGTTGGGTGCGTTTTGTCCATGTTGACATGTACTCACAGTATAAACCTAAGGTGTCGGTCTGGGGTTACATGTACTCATAGCAACTAGCTGATTATAATTTTTAATAAACTCAAAAATGTTAGGCAGTAACCAGAAAGTCATAATCAATTATTTTCAAAAAATTGATTATTAGTACTTATAATTTATAATAAACAACTTATTATTCTTACTTATAAAGTAAATAATAAAATTGAGGTGCCATTTTCTATATTAACTAGTTTTTTAATGTAATTACATACTAAATTCTACATTAAGTATTGTTCTTAACATAACTACTTAATAAATTTCATATCAAGTACTTTTTTTATGTATGAGTATTTTCCAAATTATTATTAATTATAAATTATAACAAATAACACTTTACTATTATGAAAACAACTCTAGCCATTAATGCAAAACAAACAACAAACAAATAATGAACATTAAATAAATTATAAAACATTTATAACAAATAAAAATGAACATTTTTAAACAATAAATAAATAAAACAAATAATCCCACCTGGCCCGCCGAAAGACGCCGCGCGATGGCCGTTCCAGTGACTGTGGGCGACGGCGCGCGTGGGCCGGCCCAGAGTGTGCGCCCGGTGCGGGGGCAGGGTCGGCGGTGAGGACTAAAGTTTAGTCCCACCTCGCCCGCCGAACCACGCCGCGATCGCCTTATATGCCCAGCTCGCACCGCCCTTTCAGAACTCCTCTGATCCCCGCCCCGTCCCGCCGCTGCCCTGTTGGCCTATGCTGGCCGCCATTGCTGGGCCGAAAGGCCGGCCCTTTCGCCACCCGGCTTGATCGGGCCGGACCGATTAGGCGCACTTTGAGTCCTGCCAGCACAGGCGGGCTTATTGTTTTAATCATTTTTTTGGCTTCTACGATTCATGGCGCGGGAGAGGTGGAAGCGACACTTTTTAGTCCCACCTCGCGCGTCGAGGGACGCCATGACCGGCTTATATAGCCACCTTTGAGCTATTTACTAGATAAGATAGTAATAATGTCATATGACTTCAACTAAAGTCAACCGACATTATTACTATCTTATTTTTTAATATGAGCTAGTCAATTCACGCAGAAATAACAATACTAAAGTTTTCTTATATATAATTTAAATACGAAATAAATTCTGTATTAAGTACTCTTTTTAATATAATTACTTAATCTTATATGGTAAATCCGTCAACACTACAGGTATTTTTTGACATCCTTCAAATGAACCCAATTTTTTTCCACAGTCTTGTACCATCATGAATAGGATGCATGGCAAGTTTCGTGGCTTTTTGCCATTTTATGAATTTTCTATAATTTTTTCGGTCGAAACACTTTAAATGCTGACCAGACGTGACGCAACGTGCTCTTCGTATTGAAATACCATAAATTTTTGGATTATGTGTGGGAGTGGGCATACTAACTCACATGCAAAATTTCAGGCCATTCTGAAGATGTCAAAAATTGACCTTCTTCTCCGTAGACCGTTCGGGTTGGAGCAAAGGCCCTGTCCGAAAACGAGTTATTTTTCGACATCCTTCAAA
>NC_041386.1:29555148-29571369 GCF_002162155.2 Triticum dicoccoides | reverse complement strand
GAAACACTTTAAATGCTGACCGGACGTGACGCAATGTGCTCTTCGTATCGAAATACCATAAATTTTTGGATTATGTGTGGGAGTGGGCATACTAACTCACATGCAAAATTTCAGGCCATTCTGAAGATGTCAAAAAATTGACCTTCTTCTTCGTAGACCGTTCGGGTAGGAGCAAAGGCCCTGTCCGAAAACGAGTTATTTTTCGACACCCTTCAAATGAACCTAATTTTTTTCCACGGTCTTGTACCATCATGAATTGGATGCATGGCAAGTTTCGTGGCTTTTTGCCATTTTATAAATTTTCTATAATTTTTTCGGTCGAAACACTTTAAATGCTGACCGGACGTGACGCAGTGTGCTCTTCGTATTAAAAAATTGACCTTGTTAACATGATGCATGCATTTGAAACAACTAAAACGCTGGCCGGACAAAAATATTACAAAACTTTATGTATTAATAAAACAAACTTTGCATAAAATGCTAAACTATCAAAAATAAGATACATAATAATGATGTGATCTGAATTACAATGCACTAGCAGCACTACCGCAGCTGCCCGAACAGTGTAACACTGTCCGGGCAGCTGCGGCAGAGCTGCCCGGGCAATGCAAACTCAAATCACATTATTACTATCTATCTTATCTGATAGGGTGCATGAATCCGCCCATATAAGCCGGTCTGGGCGTCATTCGGCGGGCGAGGTGGGACTAAACGAAACCATCCACCTGCCCCTGCGCCCTCGACCGCTCGCAGGCGCGCCTTCCAGCGGCCCACTAGGCCTTCTGAAATCGGCCCACCTCACCAGTCAACGCGCAGCGCCGCGGCAGGCCGCTCGCACGCGCGCCTTACAGCGGCCCACCTCGCCAGTCAACGCGCAGCGCCGCGGCAGGCCGCTTGCACCTCGCCTACCGGAGCTCGCCCGCACCAGTTTAAATAGGTTTTTTTCATAGGTTTTTTCAATTCAAGTTTAATTCTTATTTTATATTTTATTTTTACAATACATTTTTTTTTAAAAATATATCTTCTAATTTGTTTTGCGAGTATTATGTCAATTTTTTATTTCTGGTTTTATATTTACTTTTGTAGTTTACATAGGGTTTTTTCAATTCAAGTTTACTTTTTTTCTGAATTTTATTTTTTACAATACAATAGTTTTTTTTAAAACATCTTCTAACTTGTTTTGCAAATTTATGTCAATTTTTTATTTTTTGGTTTTATATTTACTTTTCTAGTTTACATAGATTTTTTTCAATTCAAGTTTACTTTTTTCTGAATTTTATTTTTTACAATACAATAGTTTTTTTAAAAAAAATCTTCTAACTTCTTTTGCAAATATTTTGCCAATTTTTTATTGTTTGGTTTTATATTTACTTTTCTACTTTAATTCTTTTCTCATTTTTTTTACAATACAACTCTTTTTAAAACTAAAAATAACAGTATCGATTTCAACACTTGATTGTTCAACAACATTTAAAAACCATCCATTCAAACACTCAATATTTCATTAGAGTTTTCATAGATATTTTACATAGTACTAGAAATAAAACTTAACTAAAGAACATTACGAAAATAATTAAACATTACTAAATGACATTTTCAAATAAACCCTAAACTACTCGTCCTCCACGCCGCCGAAGTCTGCCTCATCATACAGGCCGTCGCCGTTATCGCTGTTGTCGCTGCTGCTACTGCTGTCGTCGAGGGGCACCACGGGCACGGTCGGCGCAGCCATCGAGTCCTCGAGCGCGGCGTGGTACCCGGGAAAGTCCTCCGGGTCCTCCGGGTGGACGGCGCCCGGGGCGACCTGAAGGTACTCCTGAACGAGCGGCGGCGGCGGCGGCATGTTCTCCGACTCCCAGAGCGCCGTCAGGTAGCCCGGCAGGTCGTCCGGGTCGCCGGCCTCCGCCGCCAGCCGCCTGTACTCCGCCACCAATGCCGGCTCTGGCTGCTACGGCTCGGGCGGAGGGGCACGGCTGGACCCTGCGCCGTCCCTGCCCGCGGTACGGCTGGACCCGGCGCCATTCCTGCGATCGTCGGGGCCGAGGCGGACAGCGCCGTGGTCACCGCCTGGGCCTTCGCGGGGCGGGGGCGGGTGCATGGCGCCGAAGTCGAGGCAGACGCGGGTCGAGCGTGCCTCGCCACGGCGGTACAGCTGAAAGCCGTCCCCCGGCGGAGCAGGCACGACGCCGGCGACCGCCTGCACGCGGTACGGCGCGACCACCACCTCGAAGGTGCGGCCGTCCCAGAGCTGATGCCGCCGCGCGCGGTTGTGCTTCGTGGGCGGGCGCGGGCCGGCGTATGCGTGGAGACACCGCAACTGATCATCGGCGAGGCGGTCCGCCCAGCCAGGGTTGTTGGGGGCGTACTGGGGGTCGGCGAGCTCCTCCGACGACAAGCGAGCCCTGTACAGGATGACGGCATGGGCGAAGAGGTGGGTGCCGACCTCGGGCACCGGCGCAACGGGGACGCCGTCGACGCTCAGGCGCCACCTCGCCGGCAGGCGCACGTCAGGCGCGGCGGGGATGTTGGAAATATGCCCTAGAGGCAATAATAAAAGGATTATTATTATATTTCCTTGTTCATGATAATTGTCTTTTATTCATGCTATAATTGTGTTATCCGGAAATCGTAATACATGTGTGAATACATAGACACCAACATGTCCCTAGTAAGCCTCTAGTTGACTAGCTCGTTGATCAACAGATAGTCATGGTTTCCTGACTATGGACATTGGATGCCATTGATAACGAGATCACATAATTAGGAGAATGATGTGATGGACAAGACCCAATCCTAAACATAGCACAAGATCGTATAGTTCGTTTGCTAGAGTTTTTCCAATGTCAAGTATCTTTTCCTTAGACCATGAGATCGTGTAACTCCCGGATACCGTAGGAGTGCTTTGGGTGTACCAAACGTCACAACGTAACTGGGTGACTATAAAGGTATACTACGGGTATCTCCGAAAGTGTCTGTTGGGTTGACACAGATCAAGACTGGGATTTGTCACTCCGTATGACGGAGAGGTATCTCTGGGCCCACTCGGTCATGCATCATCATAATGAGCTCAAAGTGACCAAGTGTCTGGTCACGGGATCATGCATTACGGTACGAGTAAAGTGACTTGCCGGTAACGAGATTGAACGAGCTATTGGGATACCGACGATCGAATCTCGGGCAAGTAACGTACCGATTGACAAAGGGAATTGTATACGGGGTTACTTGAATCCTCGACATCATGGTTCATCCGATGAGATCATCGAGGAGCATGTGGGAGCCAACATGGGTATCCAGATCCCGCTGTTGGTTATTGACCGGAGAGCCATCTCGGTCATGTCTACATGTCTCCCGAACCCGTAGGGTCTACACACTTAAGGTTCGGTGACGCTAGGGTTGTAGAGATATGAATATGCAGTAACCCGAAAGTTGTTCAGAGTCCCGGCTGAGATCCCGGACGTCACGAGGAGTTTCGGAATGGTCCGGAGGTGAAGAATTATATATAGGAAGTGCAGTTTCGGCCATCGAGAGAGTTTCGGGGGTCACCGGTATTGTGCCGGGACCACCGGATGGGTCCCGGGGGTCCACCGGGTGGGACCACCCATCCCAGAGGGCCCCATGGGCTGAAGTGGGGAGGGGAACCATCCCATAGTGGGCTGGTGCGCCCCCCTTGGCCCACCCCCTGCACCTAGGGTTGGAAACCCTAGGGTGGGGGGGCGCCCCACTTGCCTTGGGGGCCACTCCACCCTTGGCCGCCGCCCCCCCTTGGGGAGCCTATATAAAGGGGGGGAGGGGCAGCCGCACCCTTGACTCTTGGTGCCTCCCACTCCCCTGCTACACCTCTCCCTCTCGCAGAAGAACGGCGAAGCCCTGCTGCGGTGACTGCTGCATCCACCACCACGCCGTCGTGCTACTGGATCTTCATCAACCTCTCCTCCCCCCTTGCTGGATCAAGAAGGAGGAGACGTTATGCTGACCGTACGTGTGTTGAACACGAAGGTGCCGTCCGTTCGACGCTAGGATCTCTGGTGATTTGGATCACGTCGAGTACGACTTCCTCATCCCCGTTCTTTGAACGCTTCCGCGCGTGTTCTATAAAGGTATGTAGATGCAATCCGATCACTCGTTGCTAGATGAACTCATAGATGGATCTTGGTGAAACCATAGGAAAATTTTTGTTTTCTGCAATGTTCCCCAACAGTGGTATCAGAGCCAGGTTTATGCATAGTTCTCTTTGCACGAGGAGAACACAATTCGTTGTGGGCGTAGATGTTGTCAACTTTCTTGCCGCTACTAGTCTTATTTTGCTTCAGCGGTATTGTGGGATGAAGCGGCCCAGACCAATCTTACACGTACGCTTACGTGAGACCGGTTCCACCGACTGACATGCACTACTTGCATAAGGTGGCTAGCGGGTGTCTGTCTCTCCCACTTTAGTTGGAGCGGATTCAATGAAAAGGGTCCTTATGAAGGGTAAATAGAAGTTGACAAATCACGTTGTGGCTTTCACGTAGGTAAGAAAACGTTCTTGCTAGAACCCTATTGCAGCCACGTAAAACTTGCAACAACAATTAGAGGACGTCTAACTTGTTTTTGCAGCAAGTGTTTTGTGATGTGATATGGCCAAAGTTGTGATGAATGATGAATGATATATATGTGATGTATGAGATGTTCATGCTATTGTAACAGGAATCACGACTTGCATGTCGATGAGTATGACAACCGGCAGGAGCCATAGGAGTTGTCTTTATTTTTTGTATGACCTGCGTGTCATTAAGAAACACCATGTAAATTACTTTATTTTATTGCTAAACGTGTTAGCCATAGTAGTAGAAGTAATAGTTGGCGAGCAACTTCATGGAGACACGATGATGGAGATCATGATGATGGAGATCATGGTGTCATGCCGGTGACAAGATGATCATGGAGCCCCAAGATGGAGATCAAAGGAGCTATGTGATATTGGCCATATCATGTCACTATTATTATTTGATTGCATGTGATGTTTATCATGTTTTTGCATCTTGTTTACTTAGAACGACGGTAGTAAATAAGATGATCCCTCATAATAATTTCAAGAAAGTGTTCCCCCTAACTGTGCGCCGTTGCGACAGTTCATTGTTTCGAAGCACCATGTGATGATCGGGTGTGATAGATTCCAACGTTCACATACAACGGGTGTAAGACAAATTTACACATGCAAACACTTAGGTTGACTTGACGAGCCTAGCATGTACAGATATGGCCTTGGAACACAGAATACTGAAAGGTCGAGCATGAGTCGTATAGAAGATACGATTAACATGAAGATGTTCACTGATGTTGACTAGTCCATCTCACATGATGATCGGACACGGCCTAGTTAACTCGGATCATGTTATACTTAGATGACTGGAGGGATGTCTATCTGAGTGGGAGTTCATTAAATAGATGAACTTAATTATTATGAACTTAGTCTAAAATATTTACAATATGTCTTGTAGATCAAATGGCCAACGTTGTCCTCAACTTCAATGCGTTCCTAGAGAAAACCAAGCTGAAAGACGATGGCAGCAATTATACGGACTGGGTCCGGAACCTGAGGATCATCCTCATAGCTGCAAAGAAAGATTATGTCCTAGAAGCACCGCTAGGTGACGCACCTGTTCTCCCTGCGGAACAATACGTTATGAACGCTTGGCAGACACATGCTGATGATTACTCCCTCGTTCAGTGCGGCATGCTTTACTGCTTAGAACCGGGGCTCCAAAAGCGTTTTGAGAGACACGGAGCATATGAGATGTTCGAAGAGCTGAAAATGGTTTTTCAAGCTCATGCCCGGGTCGAGAGATATGAAGTCTCCGACAAGTTCTTCAGCTGTAAGATGGAGGAAAATAGTTCTGTCAGTGAGCACATACTCACTATGTCAGGGTTACATAACCGCTTGACTCAGCTGGGAGTTAATCTCCCGGATGATGCGGTCATTGACAGAATCCTTCAGTCGCTTCCACCAAGCTACAAGAGCTTTGTGATGAACTTCAATATGCAAGGGATGGAAAAGACCATTCCTGAAGTATTTGCAATGCTGAAATCAGCAGAGGTAGAAGTCAAAAAGGAACATCAAGTGTTGACGGTGAATAAAACCACTAAGTTCAAGAAAGGCAAGGGTAAGAAGAACTTCAAGAAGGACGGCAAGGGAGTTGCCGCGCCCGGCAAGCAAGCTGCTGGGAAGAAGCCAAAGAATGGACCCAAGCCCGAGACTGAGTGCTTTTATTGCAAGGAAAGTGGTCACTGGAAGCGGAACTGCCCCAAATACTTAGCGGACAAGAAGGCCGGCAAAACGAAAGGTATATGTGATATACATGTAATTGATGTGTACCTTACCAGTACTCGTAGTAGCTCCTGGGTATTTGATACCGGTGCAGTTGCTCACATCTGTAACTCAAAGCAGGAGTTGTGGAATAAGCGGAGACTCACGAAGGACGAGGTGACGATGCGCGTCGGGAATGGTTCCAAGGTCGATGTGATCGCCGTCGGCACGCTACCTCTACATTTACCTACGGGATTAGTTTTGAACCTCAATAATTGTTATTTAGTGCCAAGTTTGAGCATGAACATTGTATCAGGATCTCGTTTAATACGAGATGGCTACTCATTTAAATCCGAGAATAATGGTTGTTCTATTTATATGAGAGATATGTTTTATGGTCATGCTCTGATGGTGAATGGTTTATTCTTAATGAATCTCGAGCGTAATGCTACACATATTCATAGTGTGAGTACCAAAAGATGTAAGGTTGATAATGATAGTCCCACATACTTGTGGCACTGCCGCCTTGGTCACATAGGTGTCAAACGCATGAAGATGCTCCATGCAGATGGACTTTTAGAGTCTCTTGATTACGAATCATTTGACACGTGCGAACCATGCCTCATGGGTAAAATGACCAAGACTCCGTTCTCAGGAACAATGGAGCGAGCAACCAACTTATTGGAAATCATACATACTGATGTGTGCGGTCCAATGAGTGTTGAGGCTCGCGGTGGTTATCATTATGTTCTCACCCTCACTGATGACTTGAGTAGATATGGGTATGTCTACTTAATGAAACACAAGTCTGAGACCTTTGAAAGGTTCAAGGAATTTCAGAGTGAGGTTGAGAATCAACGTGACAGGAAAATCAAGTTCTTGCGATCAGATCGTGGAGGAGAATACTTGTGTCACGAATTTGGCACACACTTAAGAAAAAGTGGAATAGTTTCACAACTCACGCCGCCTGGAACACCTCAGCGTAATGGTGTGTCCGAACGTCGTAATCGCACTCTATTAGATATGGTGCGATCTATGATGTCTCTTACCGATTTACCACTATCATTTTGGGGCTATGCTTTAGAGACTGCCGCATTCACTTTAAATAGGGATCCGTCGAAATCCGTTGAGACGACACCGTATGAATTATGGTTTGGGAAGAAACCTAAGCTGTCGTTTCTAAAAGTTTGGGGATGCGATGCTTATGTCAAGAAACTTCAACCTGAAAAGCTCGAACCCAAGTCGGGAAAATGCGTCTTCATAGGATACCCTAAAGAAACTATTGGGTATACCTTCTACCTCAGATCCGAAGGCAAGATCTTTGTTGCCAAGAATGGATCCTTTCTAGAGAAGGAGTTTCTCTCGAAAGAAGTAAGTGGGAGGAAAGTAGAACTTGATGAAGTATTACCTCTTGAACCAGAAAATGGCGCAACTCAAGAAAATGTTCCTGAGGTGCCTACACCGACTAGAGAGGGTTAATGATGATGATCATGAAACTTCAGATCAAGTTGCTACTGAACTTCGTAGGTCCACAAGGACACGTTCCGCACCAGAGTGGTACGGCAACCCTGTCTGGGAAATCATGTTGTTAGACAACGGTGAACCTTCAAACTATGAAGAAGCGATGGCGGGCTCGGATTCCGACAAATGGCTGGATGCCATGAAATCCGAGATAGGATCCATGTATGAAAACGAAGTATGGACTTTGACTGACTTGCCTGTTGAGCGGCGAGCCATAGAAAATAAATGGATCTTTAAGAAGAAGACAGACGCTGATGGTAATGTGACCATCTATAAAGCTCGGCTTGTCGCTAAGGGTTATCGACAAGTTCAAGGGGTTGACTACGATGAGACTTTCTCACCAGTAGCGAAGCTGAAGTCCGTCTGAATCATGTTAGCAATTGCCGCATTCTATGATTATGAGATATGGCAAATGGACGTCAAAACGGCATTCCTTAATGGTTTCCTTAAGGAAGAATTGTATATGATGCAGCCGGAAAGTTTTGTCGATCCTAAGAATGCTGACAAGGTGTGCAAGCTCCAACGCTCGATTTATGGGTTGGTGCAAGCATCTCAGAGTTGGAACATTCGCTTTGATGAGATGATCAAAGCGTTTGGTTTATGCAGACTTATGGAGAAGCCTGTGTTTACAAGAAAGTGAGTGGGAGCTCTGTATCATTTCTCATATTATATGTGGATGACATACTTTTGATGGGAAATGATATAGAGCTTTTGGACAGCATTAAGGCCTACTTGAATAAGAGTTTTTCAATGAAGGACCTTGGAGAAGCTGCTTATATATTAGGCATCAAGATCTATAGAGATAGATCAAGACGCCTCATAGGTCTTTCACAAAGCACATACCTTGATAAGATATTGAAGAAGTTCAATATGGATCAGTCTAAGAAGGGGTTCTTGCCTGTGTTGTAAGGTGTGAAATTGAGCTCAGCTGAATGTCCGACCACGACAGAAGATATAGAAGAGATGAGTGTCGTCCCCTATGCCTCAGCCATAGGTTCTATTATGTATGCCATGCTGTGTACCAGACCTGATGTAAACCTTGCCGTAAGTTTGGTAGGTAGGTACCAAAGTAATCCCGGCAAGGAACACTGGACAGCGGTCAAGAATATCCTGAAGTACCTGAAAAGGACTAAGGAAATGTTTCTCGTTTATGGAGGTGACGAAGAGCTCGTCGTAAAGGGTTACGTCGACGCTAGCTTCGACACAGATCTGGATGACTCTAAGTCACAAACCGGATACGTGTATATTTTGAATGGTGGGGCAGTAAGCTGGTGTAGTTGCAAGCAGAGCGTTGTGGCGGGATCTACATGTGAAGCGGAGTACATGGCAGCCTCGGAGGTAGCGCATGAAGCAATTTGGGTGAAGGAGTTCATCACCGACCTAGGAGTCATACCCAATGCGTCGGGGCCGATCAAACTCTTCTTTGACAACAATGGAGCTATTGCACTTGCCAAGGAGCCCAGGTTTCACAAGAAGACCAGGCACATCAAGCGTCGCTTCAACTCCATTCGTGAAAATGTTCAAGATGGAGACATAGATATTTGTAAAGTACATACGGACCTGAATGTAGCTAGATTATTGACTCTAGTGCAAGTGGGAGACTGTTGCAAATATGCCCTAGAGGCAATAATAAAAGGATTATTATTATATTTCCTTGTTCATGATAATTGTCTTTTATTCATGCTATAATTGTGTTATCCAAAAATCGTAATACATGTGTGAATACATAGACACCAACATGTCCCTAGTAAGCCTCTAGTTGACTAGCTTGTTGATCAACAGATAGTCATGGTTTCCTGACTATGGACATTGGATGTCATTGATAACGAGATCACATCATTAGGAGAATGATGTGATGGACAAGACCCAATCCTAAACATAGCACAAGATCGTATAGTTCGTTTGCTAGAGTTTTTCCAATGTCAAGTATCTTTTCCTTAGACCATGAGATCGTGTAACTCCCGGATACCGTAGGAGTGCTTTGGGTGTACCAAACGTCACAACGTAACTGGGTGACTATAAAGGTATACTACGGGTATCTCCGAAAGTGTCTGTTGGGTTGACACGGATCAAGACTAGGATTTGTCTCTCCGTGTGACGAAGAGGTATCTCTGGGCCCACTCGGTAATGCATCACCATAATGAGGTCAGAGTGACCAAGTGTCTGGTCACGGGATCATGCATTAGGGTACGAGTAAAGTGACTTGCCGGTAATGAGATTGAACGAGGTATTGGGATACCGACGATCGAATCTCGGGCAAGTAACGTACCGATTGACAAAGGGAATTATATACGGGGTTGCTTGAATCCTCGATATCGTGGTTCATTCGATGAGATCATCGAGGAGCATGTGGGAGCCAACATGGGTATCCAGATCCCGCTGTTGGTTATTGACCGGAGAGCAATCTCGGTCATGTCTACATGTCTCCCGAACCCGTAGGATCTACACACTTAAGGTTCGGTGACGCTAGGGTTGTAGAGATATGAATATGCAGTAACCCGAAAGTTTTTTGGAGTCCCGGATGAGATCCCGGACGTCACGAGGAGTTCCAGAATGGTCCGGAGGTGAAGAATTATATACAGGAAGTGCAGTTTCAGCCATCGGGAGAGTTTCGGGGGTCACCGGTATTGTGCCGGGACCACCGGATGGGTCCCAGGGGTCCACCGGGTGGGACCACCCATCCCGGAGGGCCCCATGGGCTGAAGTGGGGAGGGGAACCAGCCCATAGTGGGCTGGTGCGCCCCCCTTGGCCCACCCCCTGCGCCTAGGGTTGGAAACCCTAGGGTGGGGGGGGGGGCGCCCCACTTGCCTTGGGGGGCACTCCACCCTTGGCCGCCGCCCCCCCTAGGAGATCCCATCTCCTAGGGCCGGTGCCCCCCTTGGGGAGCCTATATAAAGGGGGGAGGGAGGTGCAGCCGCACCCTTGACTCTTGGCGCCTCCCTCTCCCCTGCTACACCTCTCCCTCTCGCAGAAGAACGGCGAAGCCCTGCTGCGGTGACTGCTGCATCCACCACCACGCCGTCGTGCTGCTGGATCTTCATCAACCTCTCCTCCCCCCTTGCTGGATCAAGAAGGAGGAGGCGTTACGCTGACCGTACGTGTGTTGAACACGGAGGTGCCGTCCGTTCGACGCTAGGATCTCCGGTGATTTGGATCACGTCGAGTACGACTTCCTCATCCCCGTTTTCCGCGCGTGATCTACAAAGGTATGTTGATGTAATCCGATCACTCGTTGCTAGATGAACTCATAGATGGATCTTGGTGAAACCGTAAGAAAATTTTTGTTTTCTGCAACGTTCCCCAACAGGGGATGCCGAAGTGGGCGAGCTCCTCCGCCTCCTCCATCATCAAGTTGGGGCGGGTCATCGTCGGCGAGAGGGAGAGGCACGGCGCGCGAGGAGGTGAAGGGCGCAAGAGGAGGACGCCGGCAACAAGGGGAGAAGGAGAGGCGAGGCGAGGGCGGTGTGTGAGCCGACGGAGGGCGCGAGGCGCTTTTTATAGGGCGTAGTGGTGGGTGGGGCGGGGGTGCCGGCGATCAATGCCGGTGGGCAGCCGAGCGGTCAAGGGCGCAGAAGGGCAGGCGGCGGCGTGCGAATCGGTGCCGGCGATTACTGAGGGCGGCGTGCGCGGGCGGTCAAGCGGTGGCGTGCGCAGGCGTGCGGCAGGCAGTGGCGTGTGAATCCGCGCCGCCCGCGGACCGACGCCGGCGACGGGACGGCTCACTGCGCCGGTGTTAATGGTTCGCCTAATCCGCGCCGAATTAATGGATTAGGTTTAGTACGCGTGGGCCCGCCCTCCTCCTCACGCGGCGTACACCGCCCACGTACGGGCGTAGAGCGGGCCGTACGGGCACGCGCCTCGCTACGCCGCGGTACGCCTCCCCCACCTTAATTTCCCATCCTACCCCTACTCACTTATTCTCACGAAAGGGTATCTTTTAATCTGGACAATTGATGTGTCCAGGGGGGGTTGTACCGAAGAAGTGCTGATGTATTACTTTGTAAGGTCTTTATAAATAATTAATAAAATGGCTGTATGCATCTCCCAGATGCAGAGGCTGGGGGTCATCCTCCTTTTTTTTTTTTAAAAGATGTGCCCCGGCTAAGTTTTTGTGGAGCTGCGGGCCAGCGTGCATGAAAGTTTTGGAGACCACTGGCAGCCAGGGTCCTCGTCTGATATGCTTTCACTGCTACAATCGTCGTGTGGCCAGGATCATAGGTTGGCGTGGAGAATTTTCTGGGCTTTAGCTTGGGCGCTCTGGACTACGCACAACAAATTGGCTGTCGAGGGAATCATTCTTACCCATTCCGCTAACTACATTTTGAAATGGGCTTTGTTTTCTCAGCAGTGGAGTCCTCTAGTAAATAGTTAGGACAATGACACCGTCGGAGGTGCTCCAGTAGATCAAGCTTCTACATGCTTACCACACGAGCTTCTAAGCCTGCTAGCGTCCCTCGTAGCTCTTTTAGTCATCTAGTGCTCCTTGCGAGTTACGTTATTTACCCATTTGCTCATTTGCGAACCTTTTTCTTCAAGTTGTAATCACTCTTAGCGTTGGTTGCTTGTTTGACTTTATTAATTTAAAGCCGGACGCTGCTTGTGCCTGTATAAAAGAATGCACAGAAACATTATTCACTGCTGGCTGTGGCTATCACAGAGCATGGTAATCAGTTCAGAATGCGTGCTCCATGGGAAAGTTAACTAGGACTACTGCCTACTCAAGTTCTGATGTATTTTGAATAGCTTAGAATGTAGAAAATCTACAGGATTGATATAGATATACTTGGTTCAATTCCTATGGAGGTTGATTAAAAACTCGCAACGTCAACATTGTGCCTCACTAATTTAAAAACGTAATTAAAAGTGGAAGTTTCCGCCCTTAACTATATGTTACGAGGTAGAAATGAAGCACCGGCGAAGATTGCCTCAAACACGCGCAGGTGACCTCACCGTCGAGAGCTCTAATCAACCGGCCACCATTCGGTCTGGCCACCATTCGGTTCTCAGGGCCTCACTAGTACCCCATTTTGGTTAAGGGTCCAGCTGCATCACTGAGGGGCTCTTTGATACAAAGGATTTTTATAGGATTTTTGAAGACTTGAAATCCTTAGGGATATTTCTATGTTGGTCGTTTAATTTGTTTGATTGGATCTTAATTTTTTATAAGGAATCATTTGTGATATACACCATATGAAATGTAACATCTACTCTAATTTCTTGAAAACAATTCAACAAGCTAAAATCTTGTAGGATTCGAATATGCATTACATCCTATTTATGTGTTTTTCCTATTCCTATGTTTTAACAATCCTGCGAATCAAAATCATGTCATCAGTCCACTTGAATTGTTTGGGTCTAAAGTGGACTCGCATCTCAATTGATTGCAAATGACGTTTGTTGAAGGATAGTTCCGACCGATATATACACGAGAATTATTAATTAATTGAATCATGAGTTCATGATAACATGTGACCATGGTATCTGTAACTTAGCTAATCATACTATTTGTAACTTATTAGTAAGAGTCATAAGCGGTTCCAGCTCAAAAAGGAAAATAATAATTATAAGCGAGATTCCAGCAATGCAGCAGGAGGCCGACGTATCCAGGCCTGGCAATTATATGAAGCTCCCGATCCCCACTAGCAATTAAAGCGCTGTCACTCTCTGGTGCCATTAATTTGCAGGAAAAGCACAAAGGTTGCTGTCGTCGGCCTGGGTTCGAGTCTCCTCGTTCTCCTATAAGAATAAGACAGGGGGCTTCTTTCCCTCTGTTCTCATTCTTTAATTTGCAGGAAAGGAAGAGAGCAGGTACTAGTACTTGTAACATTTGTTTTCTCCTGGTGCTGCACGATGGATAAACAACAAAAACAGAGTACAACCTGCACGACAGCATCTACAGCCGGACTGCAAATCCGCACCTGCACGACAGCATCTACAGCCGGACTGCAAATCCGCTTCCTATACGTGCGGGCGTGCCTGATCATGTCCGCAGATGTATTCAGACGTGTCCTTATATTTTATTCCCGATATTCACATATCTCAAATTCATGCACATCGACCGTACAAGCCAATGTCGTACGCAAATAAAAAATGTTTGTACCGAGCATAAATAGTGTTTATATAAATTATTTTAGGTGCACAACTCAAACATCAGTTCTTTAGTTTTCATTGTAGGTCTACATATGCTCCGCAAGAATTAAGTAGTTGCGCGTGCACCTAATGACCTCGAAAATTCTGATGTATCTACATAAAGTTAATAAGCGAAGCTACATCTTGATCTTTCAGGATCTCAACTTGTTCTGCATGTGCTTCAAAATCATTGGTTTAGTCTACACCATTACCCCCATTCTCGACAATCATATTGTGCAAAATAATACGACATGTCATGGGTTGTCACAAAGTTTCTGATTCCCACATCATTGGAGCCCCACGAACAATTCCTCAACGAGCTTGAAGCATTCTGAATGCTCTCTTCACATCTTTCCTAGCTTCTTCCTACATTGTTGCAAAGTGGCTCTGTTTCCCGCCCTGTGGTTCAAATGTAGTTTTCACAAACACCGCCCACTGAGAATAGATGCTATTGGCAAGATAGTATCTCATGTTGTAGTCTCGGCTATTGACGGTGTAGTTGCACGAGGGTGATTCCCAATTGCAAAGCCTCCTGAACACCAGAGATCATTGAAGCACGTTGATGTCATTGTGAAAACCCGACATTCCAAAGAAAACATGTCAAATCCATAAGTCATGTGATGCCACTGCTTCTAGTATGATGGTGGCCTCTTTGGTGTGACCCTGATACATTTCCCGTAAACCTTTGGGGCAGTTGTTCCATTGTCAATGCATGCAATCAATTGATCCGAGCATTCCGGAAACCCTCTGGCCTCTCTAATAGCCAACAACTTCTATGTGTCATGCATATTTGGTTCTCTTAGATACTCAGCTCCAAACACATGCGGAGGAGGAAGAAGAGAGAAAAGAGCAAATGGATCCGATAGGTCCGAGGGGTGGATTTGGTGCAATTTGCAATAGGGTTGGGTTGTTGGGTCCGACATGACGGACGCGCCCGGGCGCCCATTTCGCCTCATATTTGGTCTGGATATGTAGGGTGCCCGTCAGTCCGGACGTTTGAGACCCATTTAAAGTGTCTGTCTAGGTTGCATTGTTTTTGATCAGTCAGTGAACGGGCCGTCCGTCTGGATATTTGACGTGGATTTGGGGCACCCAGCTGTAGATGCTCTTCTGCCGCCAACCAAGTGTATAACACTAGTAGAAAAATGGTCAAATGTGAAGCACATTAGTGCCGGTTTGAATTTGAGCCGGCACTAATGTGACCATTAGTGTCGGTTTCAATGGCTAGGCGGGCGGGCATCATTAGTACCGGTTCATGCCACGAACCGGTACTAATGAGGCTGTGTCAGGCTATGGTCAGTCTGGGGCCCCCATGAAGACCTTTAGTACCGGTTCATGCCATGAACTAGTACTAGAGTTTCTTTGTAAGCTGATTTTTAGTCCCACCTCGCCAAGAGAGAGGCAGTATGAGCGGTTTATAAGCCGTGAGTGCACAGACAATGACGAAGAGTTGCAATGCTCATCTACATGTTGATTAGCTTCAAGCCTTGCGGAATAGCATAGATTGCACTGAGCTATGTGCAGTGCAGTCTACACTATTCCGAATGGCTTGAAGCAAATTAACCACCATTGCACCTCTTTTTTATTTTTAATAACTTATTTGAACTCTGGACTTGTTTTGTGTTCAGTATGCAGCATTCAAAGCGACGTCATCAATTTCCAACATGTTCTGACATCATTTGTTGTTTTTCGGTCATTTACCTAATTGTTTAGAGAGCTACATGACCGTGAAATTGAAAATCACTACAACATGAATCCTGAAAATGTTGAAACTTGGCATGGTATCATCATATCACCCGCATAGCATGCGTGAAAGAGTAGAGAGGGTCACGGCAAAAACTGGACGCACTTCGTGTACAAAGTGGACAAACTCTTTCGGAGTATCAGAGTTTCGGATGAGAACTCATCTGTTACATGGCCACTTCAATGTTTTTTAAACTTATTTGAACTCCGGACTTCTTTTGTGTTCAGTATGTAGCATTCAAAGCGACGTCATCAATTTCCAACATGTTCTGACATCATTTGTTGTTTTTCGGTCATTTACCTAATTGTTTAGAGAGCTAAATGACCGTGAAATTGAAAATCACTACAAAATGAATCCTGAAAATGTTGAAACTTGGCACGGTATCATCATATCACCCGCATAGCATGCGCGAGAGAGTAGACAGGGTCACAGCAAAAACTGGATGCACTTCTTGTACAAACTGGACATACTCTTTCGGAGTATCAGGGTTTCGGACGAGAACTCATCTGTTACACGGCCACTTCAATGTTTTTTAAACTT
>NC_041386.1:29517491-29554016 GCF_002162155.2 Triticum dicoccoides | reverse complement strand
AGGGTTTCAGACGAGAACTCATCTATTACATGGCCACTTCAATGTTTTTTAAACTTATTTGAACTTCGGACTTCTTTTGTGTTTAGTATGCAGCATTCAAAGCGACGTCATCAATTTCCAACATGTTCTGACATCATTTGTTGTCTTTCGGTCATTTACCTAATTGTTTAGAGAGCTAAATGACCATGAAATTGAAAATCACTACAAAATGAATCCTGAAAATGTTGAAACTTGGCATGGTATCATCATATCACCCGCATAGCATGCGCGAAAGAGTAGAGAGGGTCACAACAAAAACTCACTTCGTGTACAAACTGGACAAACTCTTTCGGAGTATCAGGGTTTCGGACGAGAACTCATCTGTTACACGGCCACTTCAATGTTTTTTAAACTTATTTGAACTCCGGACTTCTTTTGTGTTCAGTATGCAGCATTCAAAGCGACGTCATCAATTTCCAACATGTTCTGACATCATTTGTTGTTTTTCGGTCATTTACCTAATTGTTCAGTATGCAGCATTCAATTTCCAGAAGAAAATAAATAGAAGAAAAGAAATAATGCAGAAAATAAAAAACTATACAAAAAAATTACTCAAAAATAAATAGAAGAAAATAAATAATGCAGAAAAGAAAAAAACTATATAAAAACTACTCAAAAATAAATAATGTAGAAAAGAAAAAAACTATATAAAAAAATTGTTGGCGCGCTGCCTAGTGGGCTGCCAGACCTAGGGTGTGCAAAGCAGGCCCAGAAGGGCCAGCAGGCTCACAGGGCAGCGCACCCTAATTAATTAGGCCCAGAAGCCTGCTATATAGAGGAGTTCGAAGAGGTAGCCGCGGCTGGGTTTATAAACCAGTGCGGCTTCCCTTCGCCCGACGAGGTGGGACTAAACTTTGGGGTGGCAGTGCGAGGCCTTTAGTACCGGTTGGTGTCTCCAACCGGTACTAAAGACCACCCTTTAGTACCAGTTGGAACCACCAACCGGTACTAAAGGCCTGCTCTTCCCGCCTCTTGGCCTGGCCAAAGTTGGCCTTTAGTACCGGTTGGTGGCTCCAACCGGTACTAAAGGCCTCTCCTATATATACAACATTTATGAAAGTTCAGTTAGATCTCCCACTTCTTTCGTCTCCAACCTCTCGCGCGCCGCTTGAACCCGTCCTCGCCGCCCGTCGTCCGTCGTCGTCGCCGCTGTCCCCGTCGCCGCCCGTCGCCGTCGCCGTCTCGCGCCGCCGCCCCGAACGCCGCGCGCCACCGTCCGTCGTCGTCCTGCCGCGGTCCCGTACGTCTCTCGCTTTCGTATACCCGCCGCGCCGCCGTACGTCGTCGTCGCACCCGGCCCGTATGGCGGCGCCCCCGCTCTTACGTACGGGCCGGGCGGCGGCGTACGGGGCCGCACACATACACACATGCATATATACGTACACACTACACACACACATACACACATACACACACACATACACACACACATTTTTTTTATTTATTTTTTGTTTTTTAGAAAAGTTAATTAGATGATCGAATGTTTGATTAATGTTGAATGTTAGATGAATTAGCTAGATAGAAAATTGTCGAACTATAGATTTGAACTAGTTGAATAATTAATATAACTAGTTTATTTTTAGTAAGAAAATTATCGAACTAGTTTATTTAGGTATATGAGATTTGAACTAGTTCAATAATTAATATAACTAGTTTATTTTTAGTAAGAAAATTGTCGAACTAGTTTATTTAGGTATATGAGATTTGAACTAGTTCAATAATTAATATAACGAGTTTATTTAGGTATATGAGATTTGAACTAGTTCAATAATTAATATAACTAGTTTATTTTTAGTAAGAAAATTTAGGTATCTGAGATTTGATGATCTAATTAAAATATTATTTGTTAATGAGTTTTTCTGTTTATTTAATTTTTTATATATTTTGAGTTTATATAAATGTTAGATTAATGTCGAATGTTAGATGAATTAGATAGAAAAATTAAATATATAGTAATGTCAATTGTTAGAGATGAATATAGTTAGATATATTAATGTCAAATGTTAGATGAATATATATTTGGCTAGATATTAATTAATGTTAGATAGTAATAGGTGTTTAATGTTTCACCTATATGAACATAGGAAATGTCATCTGACGACGAAAAAGATTTCATTATGTGCGAACACTGTGAAGACCAGCGCGGCCTGTGCGACAGAAATTTCCTTGTTGATGGTAGGCGGTTCAGCATCAAGCTGGATGAGACATTCGAAGTTGATACAGTAAGTCACTTTGTCAATTATCATTTGAATGCAAAACTTATGCTTCATTTGCTTCAACTTATAATTTTAAATTTTCACTATTCTACTAGCGCATCCCCTGCCATGCAAGAATTTTTGTCTTGGATAAGATAGGTTTTAGTGCTATAGATGATATGGAGGTAAAGAGAGTTTACTTGAAGACGGAGCATGTGTATACTTTCAACGTCAAATTATATAATGGAGACACATACACCCATTTTGAATGCAAAACTTGGCAAACACTATGCAAGGCTTATGCATTTGAGCCTGGTATGGTTGTCACCTTTGATATTCGTCCGGAAGATGATATTGAAGGTAATATAGACATCTGGGTCGATGTGCAAACGCCTCCAGTTCTACCATTATGTGAGTTTTTCTCAACCATGCATGCATATGTTTATGTCTTTGATACAGTTTATTCAAAAATAGTTGACAACTAATTTGTATTGTCAGCTTATTTTGGTTCAAGCAAACATGTCCGGCGCTTGGTAGACAGGACCTACTGCCCCGGGGCTCAACTAAACTGCGAGGAGATAAGTCATTATGTTTCATGGCTTGAGGATCTTAATACTGTCAAAACAATTTTTTTTTCTGAACTTAGAAATGTTAGTACTCAAAATGTGCGACCAATGGTGATCGTATTGAACTACGGTCACATCTATAATCGAAAGATGGTAAGATTTTAACTATTTGTCCTTAATTAGTGCATCTTTTGCATACATTATTTTTGAAACTAAACTTTCATTGCTTAGTATATTAATTACTATACGATGTTCTTCAACAGGGACTTCCGATGACAGTTGTGCCTCAGTGGATCGAGACTAAAGGTGACATGTCAATGGTTAGCTTACGGCCAAGATATCCTACATTTCACATGAGTGCATTCAGGATTTCTGAAAGCGAAGAATGCTTAATAGTGAAACATTGAAGCAAAATTGTTATCGACCGCAGAGAAGTACTAGGGGGCAGCAAGGAGAAGCGCAACCCAAGATTAGGAGACAGATTCATCTGCATGCTCCAGTATGATGAATCAGGAGAGCTATACATGTTCTATGCTATTCTACCTGAGAGGGAGCAGCACTAGTTCATGTGCTCTTAATTAGTGTCTCATGTTCGTGTCCTGAACTTCGATGATGGTGATGATTATGTTGAACTCGATGATATCTTTGCTTCTGTTACAAAGTGAATGTTTCCTCTTTAAGCTAGCTAGTGTTGGTGATGATTAGATAGCTAGCGGTAATGACTATGATGATTAAATAGTGGTAATTAGACGACTACGATGATTTTGAGCTAGCTAGAGTTTATTTATTTATTAATATGTGATGATGATGATGATGACGACTACAACTCATTATAACGTAAAACAATCCTAAATTAAATTGATAACACAAATTTAATTGAAAAATACAAAATAAAACAAAAACCCACAAACATTTAGTACCGATTGGTGTTACCAATCGGTACTAAAGGGCTCGCGGCCCCCGGAGCTGGCTCGTGCCACGTGGTTACCCTTTAGCACCGGTTCGTGCTGAACCGGTACTAAAGGGAGGGGGGCCTTTAGTGACCACACTTTAGTGCCGGTTATGGAACCGGCACTAAAGGGCCTTACGAATCAGTGCTATTGTCCGGTTCTGCACTAGTGCAAGTAACCAGTGCACAAAACAAACCTGACAAAGATCAAGACTTTAAACATATTCTCATTACAAGAAACACTTTACCGGTTATCCTGGGATGTTGTTAAGAATATGCATGCATGTATCATGCTTGTAGATCAAGAATGCAAAGTATGAGTTCAAAAAGGAGAAGAAGCAAACTATGCATGCTTAAGAATAATCCCGTACATATTTTTCTTTTGTTCAATCGGTCTGCATTATTCATCTATACATCCAAAACTTGCATCATATATTTCACGATCGATCGGTACATGGCAGAGAGCGAGATTGCTAGATCGGCTAACTTCGATCACTTGTCTGGTATGCTGTGGTCATGCATGATCCATAGAGCATCACGTCCATTTACGTCCGTACGGCCGCATGGGCCTCCTCATCGATACCCTTGTTTTTATCTCCAGCAAAAGTTATACTAGATAGGAAATGCGGCTTGCCGCACCCGGCAGCACCGCTGCCTGTCCGGTAAACAATGCCATACACCAAATCATTATCTATGAACTGACCCAAGAAAAATTTAGACAAATAAGATGTGATGATGCCGGTCCGGTAAACAATGCCATACAACAAATCATTATTTATGAATTGACCCAAGAAAAATTTAAACAAGTAAGATGCCTCTATTCTAATAGAGCGTCAAGATATGAAGTGTAGGAACCATATAAGATAAAACATAGCAGTATAATACACTAATTGTAATACACTCTGTACTTTGCAAATGAGTTGAATGAAATTTGGCGCCTGAATGCGCCTTCCTTGTGTTAAAAAAATAGTATATGAACCGGACCAAATTTGAAAGTGCCAGCTTGCCGCACACCTCCTCCAGTCATCTAGCCTAGTCGACGTTTTGTCAAGCAGGTAATGCTATGTTAGCAGTGATCCAGATTTAGCATATGCATTCATAAAACACAACTACCAAGCGATCCATTAATTAGGGATTTCATAATATGGAACATCAGTCACTTCATCAATCAGCATATACCCGAAAAAAACATAAGAACAATACACTTCCTACCAAAACATGTGTCCTCTAAAATCAGAATCGATATGGACAAACAAAGGAATTGTTAGACGAAGCAAATTATGCTAAGCCTACAATTGATAAGATGGCTGAGAACACATGCCTGCCACGCATCTCTGTACAGGTCAGCCGCTGAGTAATGTATGTAAATAGGGATATCAAAATTTGCAAGTTGTTGCATCACTATGTAATAGGAAAGATTTCGTAAAGAAGAGCAAGGTATTACTAAAGGCAGGGGCAAGCATTATGCACATCTTGGCAATCGCTTAATATGTCAATTTTTTATCGTCATCTTCAATCTTCTTAGACATTCTGGACATCTTCTCATTTAAATCACTTGAATGGTCTTCAAATAGCATTGCACGCGAGGAAGCTGCCGGTAGCTTGTGCTGACCTACATCATTGATTTATCTTTCATAAAAGGCCAGGACAGCCGAGATAGCTGAAGTAGTTGGATTCATCCTCCTCGAGGAAGGTGTTGACTGCTGGGAAGATGAGGTATATCTGTCAGGACCATGGGTTCATCAGCTCCCCATCCTGCAAATAAAAAAAAGAACAGTAAGCTCACTCACATAGGGAGGCAACCCTTAAGTCCTAAACAAAATATTGTTGCTCAATTTTTAATTTCAATGTGACAGGATCTACCCTGTTAACTGGCACGACAATAGTACTGCAAAAAAAAGGTGGCACTATTAAAGCATGCCCCTGTTTTTTACTATAGCCAACAAGTGAGAAAATATAGTAGTTCATGTGGTCTTAGAGATTAGACTAGAGAAAATTTTATTTTAGTACAGAACCACAATATGGTAATTCATGTAAGTCTAATTCAGTCACCAATTAGAGTTAACATCTATAGAGAACCACAATATTTCAATAATATAATTAATTTGACTAACATATTACAATTACAGCCATAACATTCTAAAGACCCATATAGAGTAAAATATTTCAGTATACAAACAACACAAGTGGCAAAAAATGGAATGAAATGGCTACAATAGGCTAACAATCATGATGTAATTGCAAGGTACTGCATGTCTTTCTTTTGCTTCATATGAACATAATTTCTACTAAGCCACTTGGCGCGAGGGTGCTGGTCTCAATGTTTTGCCGAAGCATATAGCATTTGCACTTTATAGGATGATAATAAAGTAAAGAAACATTCGATTATGATAGAAGTAAACCACAGAAATGGTAGCAAGTACAAATTATCATATTCTGTCCCTGGTTGCTCTAAAGGGGTCTATTGCTTTGCACCTAATTTGCTTAGTGATATTCCAGTTGTTTGGTCAATTTACACAAGGGTTGGTAATAAGCTTGTAGCTTGGTCAAACTGGATACTTTATCTTCTACTAAGTTACTTGCAAGTTTCACCATTGGTTGACCTAACAAACCATCCAAGAGGAAACTCTGAATCTATACAAAATCCACAGCAGCATGGGCTTTAAACCCAAGAAATATTATAAGATACCTATCTCGAACAACCCAACATAAATAGTTTTGCTGATGAATTATAATTAGTTATGTGCACCACAACCAAAAAATTTATGTGGTTATTTTCTCGAAAGAATAATTGGTAGCAACAACCAAAAGCATAAATTAGTAGGTTCTCAATCAAAAAAATGGGATGCATAAATTGTGCAAACGAAATGAAAAAAAGCATAAAATCAGTGTTAGACTCAAACATCTCCAACAAATGCACATGTGAAGAATAGAAACCAAGCAACAACTATATCAGATAGTACCAAGTGACGATTTTTTCACATGCCCCTGTACTCTCAACTCGATCGCTACATATTTACTGGTAGAAGTGTAAGGGTATTAGGGAAGCACATTGTCCTATAATGGTAGCTCTAAATGACAACATCCTTCTCTCTTATATCTATGTCCCTCTGCCCAATCAATTCAAGCGACTGACACTTGGACATGTGCAGGACTGAGCTTTACTTTCAGACGCTCAATCTCGCCATCCTTTGCAATCTGCGCCATCAGCAACATGAAGTGGTCAGTGCAAGAAGATTAACCAAAGAAAATGACAAGCTAACCAAAGGAAATGCTACATGATATACCAAAAGGGCCAAGTTTTCAAAATGTTATACAAAAGAAAGCCACGATTAACCATTCATCAACTATTATCTCCGAATGATAAGTCACAGGAATGGGAACACCCATCATAGCTATACATTATTCAGTCATAATCCATAATCGTGTCCATGAGATCAGAACAAACTAAATATTTCATCAAAAGAAACTGCATAGGATATGCACATGAAAGAGACCTAGCTACATGATAAATCATGAGACTCGAAGCAGGAAGATAGATCTGCAGATACTCTTCCTAATCCTCTTCCTAACTATTTCCGTCTACTAAATCAACATAGAAGAGGAATATGAGCTTACTCTTCTTCTTCTTCTTCTTCTTCTTCTTCTTCTTCTTCTTCTTCTTCTTCTTCTTCTTCTTCTTCTTCTTCTTCTTCTTCTTCTTCTTCTTCTTCTTCTTCCCAACAGCTCTGGAGGACCGCATCTCTGCCTCTTGGATCCAACCCCTTGCAAATGAACAGATTGAAATATCAGATCTTGAGCGAATGAACTGGTAAATCCACGTGTGAGAGAGACAGGGAAGGGGGAAGTGGAGAGGGCACTCACTACTCAATTCGCATGGCAAATTGGAGCTGCTTACCTCGGGTCTTCTTCTTCCCGAAGGTGCATGAACGCAAGGACGAGAGTCGGACGCCCTCTAGCCGGTGGCGATGCCTCTAGGAAGAGCTGCTGCTCCTCCTAGCGATGACCATGCGATTGAGGAGGAGTGGCAGGGGCCTCCTGTAAGTGGGTGGTGGTGGAGGCGGCCAAATCTGACCAGGGCGGCGACACCTCTCGTCAGGGCCGGCGGCGAGCGCACTCCTCCCGCTGAGCACCGAAAGGGAAGATACATCCTCTTCCTTGTTGAAAATATGCCCTAGAGGCAATAATAAAATGATTATTATTATATTTCCTTGTTCATGATAATTGTCTATTGTTCATGCTATAATTTTGTTATCCGGAAATCATAATGCATGTGTGAATACATAGACCATAACATGTCCCTAGTAAGCATCTAGTTAACTAGCTCGTTGATCAATAGATAGTCACGGTTTCCTGACTATGGACATTGGATGCCATTGATAACGGGATCACATCATTAGGAGAATGATGTGATGGACAAGACCCAATCCTAAGCATAGCACAAGATCGTGTAGTTCGTTTGCTAGAGCTTTTCCAGTGTCAAGTATCATTTCCTTATACCATGAGATCGTGTAACTCCCGGATGCTGTAGGAGTGCTTTGGGTGTACCAAATGTCACAACGTAATTGGGTGACTATAAAGGTATACTACAGGTATCCTCGAAAGTATCTATTGGGTTGACACGGATCGAGACTGGAATTTGTCACTCCGTATGACGGAGAGGTATCTCTGGGCCCACTCGGTAATGCATCATCATAATGAGCTCAATGTGACCAAGTGTTTGGTCACGGGGTCATGCATTATGGTAGGAGTAAAGTGACTTGCCGGTAACGAGATTGAACGAGGTATTGGGATACCGATGATCAAATCTCGGGCAAGTAACGTACCGATTGACAAAGGGAATTGTATACGGGATTGATTGAATCCTCGACATCATGGTTCATCTGATGAGATCATTGTGGAACATGTGGGAGCCAACATGGGTATCCAGTTCCCGCTGTTGGTTATTGACCGGAGAGTCGTCTCGGTCATGTCTACGTGTCTCCCGAACCCGTAGGGTCTACACACTTAAGGTTCGGTGACGCTAGGGTTGTAGAGATATTAGTATGCGGTAACCCGAAAGTTGTTCGGAGTCCCGGATGAGATCCTGGACGTCACGAGGAGTTCCGGAATGGTCCGGTGGTGAAGATTTATATATAGGAAGTCCAGTTTCGGCCATCGGGAAAGTTTCGGGGGTAATCGGTATTGTACCGGGACCACCGGAAGGGTCCCGGGGGTCCACCGGGTGGGGCCACCTATCCCGGAGGGCCCCATGGGCTGAAAGTGGGAGGGGAACCAGCCCCTAGTGGGCTGGTGCGCCCCCCATGGGCCTCCCCCTGCGCCTAGGGTGGAAACCCTAGGGGTGGGGGCGCCCCACTTGGCTTGGGGCAAGTCCCCCCCTTGCCGCCGCCCCCCCTTGGAGATCCCATCTCCTAGGGCCGGTGCCCCCCTAGGGGCCCTATATATAGTGGGGGGAGGGAGGGCAGCCGCACCAAGTCTCTGGCGCCTCCCTCTCCCCATGTAACACCTCTCTCTCTCTCTCGTTGGAGCTTGGCAAAGCCCTGCCGAGATCACCGTTGCTTCCACCACCACGCCGTCGTGCTGCTGGATCTCCATCAACCTCTCCTTCCCCTTGATGGATCAAGAAAGAGGAGACGTATTCCCAACCGTACATGTGTTGAACGCGGAGGTGTCGTCCGTTCGGCGCTAGGTCATCGGTGATTTGGATCACGACGAGTACGACTCCATCAACCCCGTTCTCTTGAACGCTTCCGCTCGCGATCTACAAGGGTATGTAGATGCACTCCCCTCTCCCTCATTGCTAGATGACTCCATAGATTGATCTTGGTGATGCATAGAAAATTTTAAAATTCTGCTACGTTCCCCAACAGTGGCATCATGAGCTAGGTCTATGCGCAGTTTCTATGCACGAGTAGAACACAAGTTGTTGTGGGCATTGATTTTGTCAATTTACTTGCCGTTACTAGTCTTATCTTGATTCGGCGGCATCATGGGATGAAGCGGCCCGGACCGACCTTACACGTACGCTTACGTGAGACTGGTTCCATCGACTGACATGCACTAGTTGCATAAGGTGGCTAGCAGGTGTCTGTCTCTCCCACTTTAGTCGGATCGGATTCGATGAAAAGGGGCCTTATGAAGGGTCAATAGAAATTGGCATATCACGTTGTGGTTTTGGCGTAGGTAAGAAACGTTCTTGCTAGAAACCTATAGCAGCCACGTAAAAACTTACAACAATAATTAGAGGACGTCTAACTTGTTTTTGCAGCATGTGCCATGTGATGTGATATGGCCAAAAGGATGTGATGAATGATATATGTGATGTATGAGATTGGTCATGTTCATGTAATAGGAATCACGACTTGCATGTCGATGAGTATGACAACCGGCAGGAGCCATATGAGTTGTCTTAATTTATTTATGACCTGCGTGTCAACATAAACATCATGGAATTACTTTACTTTATTGCTAAACCGTTAGCCATAGTAGTAGAAGTAATAGATGACGAGATAACTTCATGAAGACACGATGATGGAGATCATGATGATGGAGATCATGGTGTCATGCCGGTGACGATGATGATCATGGCGTCCCGAAGATGGAGATCAAAAGGAGCAAATGATATTGGTCATATCATGTCACTATTTGATTGCATGTGATGTTTATCATGTTTTTGCTTCTTATTTGCTTAGAACGACGGTAGTAAATAAGATGATCCCTCACAATAATTTCAAGAAAGTGTTCCCTCTAACTGTGCACCGTTGCTAAGGTCCGTTGTTCCGAAGCACCACGTGATGATCGGGTGTGATAGGCTCTAACGTTCGCATACAACGGGTGTAAGCCAGATTTACACACGCAATACACTTAGGTTGACTTGACGAGCCTAGCATGTACAGACATGGCCTCGGAACACGGAAGACCGAAAGGTCGAACATGAGTCGTATAGAAGATACGATCAACATGAAGATGTTCACCGATGATGACTAGTCCGTCTCACGTGATGATCGGACACGACCTAGTTGAATCGGATCATGTATCACTTAGATGACTAGAGGGATGTCTATCTGAGTGGGAGTTCATTAAATAATTTGATTAGATGAACTTAATTATCATGAACTTAGTCTAAAATCTTTGCAATATGTCTTGTAGATCAAATGGCCCACGCTAATGTTGCCCTCAACTTCAACGCGTTCCTAGAGAAAACCAAGCTGAAAGACGATGGCAGCAACTACACGGACTGGGTCCGTAACCTGAGGATTATCCTCATGGCTGCCAGGAAAGCATATGTCCTTGATGCACCGCTAGGTGAAGGACCTGTTTTCCCTGCAGAACAAGACATTATGAACGCTTGGCAGACACGTAGTGATGATTACTCCCTGGTTCAGTGTGGCATGCTTTACAGCTTAGAACCGGGGCTCCAAAAGCGTTTTGAGCAACATGAAGCATATGAGATGTTCCAAGAGCTGAAAATGGTTTTCCAAGCTCACGCCCGGGTCGAGAGATATGAAGTCTCCGACAAGTTCTACAGTTGTAAGATGGAGGAGAACAGTTCTGTCAGCGAGCACATACTCAAAATGTCTGGGCTGCATAACCGCTTGTCTCAGCTAGGAGTTAATCTCCTGGATGATGCAGTCATTGACAGAATCCTTCAGTTGCTCCCACCTAGCTACAAGAGCTTTGTGATGAACTTCAATATGCAGGGGATGGAAAAGACCATTCCCGAGGTATATTCAATGCTGAAATCAGCGGAGGTGGAAATCAAAAAGGAACATCAAGTGTTGATGGTGAATAAAACCACTAAGTTCAAGAAAGGCAAGGGTAAAAAGAACTTCAAGAAGGACGGCAAGGAAGTTGCCGCGCCCGGTAAGCAAGCTGCCAGGAAGAAGTCAAAGAATGGACCCAAGCCTGAGACTGAGTGCTTTTATTGTAAGGGAAACGGTCACTGGAAGCGGAATTGGCCCAAATACTTAGCGGAAAAGAGGGCCGGCAATACCAAAGGTATATGTGATATACATGTTAATGATGTGTACCTTACCAGCGCTCGTAGTAGCTCCTGGGTATTTGATACCGGTGCAGTTGCTCACATTTGTAACTCAAAGCAGGAGCTGCGGAATAAGCGGAGACTCGCGAAGGACGAGGTGACGATGCGCGTTGGGAATGGTTCCAAGGTCGATGTGATCGCCGTCGGCACGCTACCTCTGCATTTACCTACGGGATTAGTTTTAAACCTCAATAATTGTTATTTAGTACCAGCTTTGAGCATGAACATTGTATCTGGATCTCATTTAATGCGAGATGGCTACTCATTTAAATCTGAGAATAATGGTTGTTCTATTTATATGAGAGACATGTTTTATGGTCATACCCCGCTGGTCAATGGTTTATTCTTATTTAATCTCGAACGTGATGTTACACACATTCATAGCGTGAATGCCAAAAGATGTAAGGTTGATAATGATAGTCCCACATACTTGTGGCACTGCCGCCTTGGTCACATTGGTGTCAAACGCATGAAGAAACTCCATGCAGATGGACTTTTGGAGTCTCTTGATTATGAATCATTTGACACGTGCGAACCATGCCTCATGGGTAAAATGACCAAGACTCCGTTCTCCGGAACATTGGAGCGAGCAACCAACTTATTGGAAATCATACATAATGATGTGTGCGGTCCAATGAGCGTTGAGGCTCGCGGTGGCTATCGTTATGTCCTCACCCTCACTGATGACTTAAGTAGATATGGGTATGTCTACTTAATGAAACACAAGTCTGAGACCTTTGAAAAGTTCAAGGAATTTCAGAGTGAGGTTGAGAATCAACGTGACAGGAAAATCAAGTTCTTACGATTAGATCATGGGGGGGAATATTTGAGTCATGAATTTGGCATGCACTTAAGGAAATGTGGAATAGTTCACAACTCACGCCGCCTGGAACACCACAGCATAATGGTGTGTCCGAATGTCGTAATCGCACCCTATTGGATATGGTACGATCTATGATGTCTCTTACCGATCTACCCCTATCATTTTGGGGTTATGCTATAGAGACTGCCGCATTCACTTTAAATAGGGCTCCGTCGAAATCCGTTGAGACGACACCGTATGAATTGTGGTTTGGCAAGAAACCTAAGTTGTCGTTTGTTAGGGAACGTAGTAATTTCAAACATTTTCCTACGCACACGCAAGATCATGGTGATGCATAGCAACGAGAGGAGAGATTGTTGTCCATGTACCCACGTAGACCGAAAGCGGAAGCGTTAGCACAACGCGGTTGATGTAGTCGTACGTCTTCATGATTCGACCGATCCAAGTACCGAACGCACGGCACCTCTGAGTTCAGCACACGTTCAGCTCGATGACGTCCCGTGAACTCCGATCCAGCAGAGCTTCACGGGAGAGTTCCTTCAGCATGACGGCGTGGTGACGGTGATGATGTTGCTACCGACGCAGGGCTTCGCCTAAGCACTGCTACGATATGACCGAGGTGGAATATGGTGGAGGAGGGCACCGCACACGGCTGGGAGAGATCAACTGATCAACTTGTGTATCTAGAGGTGCCCCCTGCCCTTGTATATAAAGGAGCAAGGGGAGAGGTGGCCGGCCTAGGAGGAGGGCGCGCCAAGGGGGGAGTCCTACTCCCACCGGGAGTAGGACTCCTCCTTCCCTTGTTGGAGTAGGAGAGAAGGAAAGACGGGGAGAGGAACAAGGAAAAGTGGGTTGCACCCCTTGTCCAATTCGGACCAGAGGGGGGCGCGCGCCTCCTTCCTTTTTGTTAGGGAACGTAGTAATTTCAAAAAAATTCCTACGCACACGCAAGATCATGGTGATGCATAGCAACGAGAGGGGAGAGTGTTGTCTACGTACCCTCGTAGACCGGAAGCGGAAGCGTTAGCACAACACGGTTGATGTAGTCGTACGTCTTCACGGCCCGACCGATCAAGCACCGAAACTACGGCACCTCCGAGTTCTAGCACACGTTCAGCTCGATGACGATCCCCGGACTCCGATCCCCGGACTCCGAATACAGCCGTCCAATATATCGATTTTTATGTCTCGACCATTTCGAGACTCCTCGTCATGTCCGTGATCATATCCGGGACTCCAAACAAATTTCGGTACATCAAAATATATAAACTCATAATGAAACTGTCATCGTAACGTTAAGCGTGCGGACCCTACGGGTTCGAGAACAATGTAGACATGACCGAGACACGTCTCCGGTCAATAACCAACATCGGAACCTGGATGCTCATATTAGCTCCCACATATTCTACGAAGATCTTTTATCGGTCAGACCGCATAACAATATACGTTGTTCCCTTTGTCATCCATATGTTACTTGCCCGAGATTTGATCGTCGGTATCTCAATACCTAGTTCAATCTCGTTACCGGCAAGTCTCTTTACTCGTTCCGTAATACATCATCCCGCAGCTAACTTATTAGTTGCAATGCTTGCAAGGCTTATGTGATGTGTATTACCGAGAGGGCCTAGAGATACCTCTCTGACAATCGGAGTGACAAATCCTAATCTCGAAATACGCCAACCCAACAAGTACCTTCGGAGACACCTGTAGAGCACCTTTATAATCACCCAGTTACATTGTGACGTTTGGTAGCACACAAAGTGTTCCTCCGGTAAACGGGAGTTGCATAATCTCATAGTCATAGGAACATGTATAAGTCATGAAGAAAGCAATAGCAACAAATTAAATGATCAAGTGCTAAGCTAACGAAATGGGTCAAATAAATCGCATCATTCTCCTAATGATGTGATCCCGTTAATCAAATGACAACTCATGTCTATGGTTAGGAAACTTAACCATCTTCGATCAATGAGCTAGTCAAGTAGAGGCATACTAGTGACACTATGTTTGTCTATGTATTCACACATGTATTATGTTTCCGGTTAATACAATTCTAGCATGAATAATAAACATTTATCATGATATAAGGAAATAAATAATAACTTTATTATTGACTCTAGGGCATATTTCCTTCAGTCTCCCACTTGCACTAGAGTCAATAATCTAGATTACACAGTAATGACTCTAACACCCGCGGAGCCTTGGTGCTGATCAGGTTTTGCTCGTGGAAGAGGCTTAGTCAGCGGGTCTGCAACATTCAGATCCGTATGTATCTTGCAAATTTCTATGTCTCCCACTTGGACTAAATCCCAAATGGAATTGAAGCGTCTTTTGATGTGCTTGGTTCTCTTGTGAAATCTGGATTCCTTTGCCACGGCAATTGCACCAGTATTGTCACAAAAGATTTTCATTGGACCCGATGCACTAGGTATGACACCTAGATCGGATATGAACTCCTTCATCCAGACTCCTTCATTTGCTGCTTCCGAAGCAGCTATGTACTCTGCTTCACATGTAGATCCTACCACGATGCTTTGTTTTGAACTGCACCGACTGACAGCTCCTCCATTTAGTAAAAATACGTACCCGGTTTGCGATTTAGAATTGTCCGAATCAGTGTCAAAGCTTGCATCAACGTAACCATTTACGATGAGCTCTTTGTCACCTCCATATGCGAGAAACATATCCTTAGTCCTTTTCAGGTATTTCAGGATGTTCTTGACCACTGTCCAGTGATCCACTCCTGGATTACTTTGGTACCTCCCTGCTAGACTTATAGCAAGGCACACATCAGGTCTGGTACACAGCATTGCATACATGATAGAGCCTATGGCTGAAGCATAGGGAACATCTTCATTTTCTCTCTATCTTCTGTGGTGGTCGGACATTGAGTCTTACTCAACTTCACACCTTGTAACACAGGCAAGAACCCTTTCTTTGCTTGATCCATTTTGAACTTCTTCAAAACCTTGTCAAGGTATGTGCTTTGTGAAAGTCCAATTAAGCGTCTTGATCTATCTCTATAGATCTTAATGCCCAATATGTAAGCAGCTTCACCGAGGTCTTTCATTGAAAAACTCTTATTCAAGTATCCCTTTATGCTATCCAGAAATTCTATATTATTTCCAATCAATAATATGTCATCCACATATAATATCATAAATGCTACAGAGCTCTCACTCACTTTCTTGTAAATACAGGCTTCTCCAAAAGTCTGTACAAAACCAAATGCTTTGATCACACTATCAAAGCGCTTATTCCAACTCCGAGAGGCTTGCACCAGTCCATAAATGGATCGCTGGAGCTTGCACACTTTGTTAGCTCCCTTTGGATCGACAAAACCTTCTGGTTGCATCATATACAACTGTTCTTCCAGAAATCCATTCAGGAATGCAGTTTTGACATCCATTTGCCAAATTTCATAATCATAAAATGCGGCAATTGCTAACATGATTCGGACAGACTTAAGCATCGCTACGGGTGAGAAGGTCTCATCATAGTCAATCCCTTGAACTTGTCGAAAACCTTTTGCAACAAGTCGAGCTTTATAGACAGTAACCTTACCGTCAGCGTCAGTCTTCTTCTTGAAGATCCATTTATTCTCAATTGCTTGCCGATCAACGGGCAAGTCAACCAAAGTCCACACTTTGTTCTCATACATGGATCCCATCTCAGATTTCATGGCTTCTAGCCATTTTGCGGAATCTGGGCTCACCATCGCTTCTTCATAGTTCGTAGGTTCATCATGATCTACTAGCATGACTTCTAGAACAGGATTACCGTACCACTCTTGTGCGGATCTTACTCTGGTTGATCTACGAGGTTCGGTAGTAACTTGATCTGAAGTCTCATGATCATTATCATGAGCTTCCTCACTAATTGGTGTAGGTGTCACAGAAACCGGTTTCTGTGATGGACTACTTTGCAAGAAGGGAGCAGGTATAGTTACCTCATCAAGTTCTACTTTTCTCCCACTCACTTCTTTCGAGAGAAACTCCTTCTCTAGAAAAACTCCGAATTTAGTAACAAAAGTCTTGTCTTCGGATCTGTGATAGAAGGTGTACCCAACAGTCTCCTTTGGGTATCCTATGAAGACACATTTCTCCGATTTGGGTTTGAGCTTATCAGGTTGAAGCTTTTTCACATAAGCATCGCAGCCCCAAACTTTCAGAAACGACAACTTTGGTTTCTTGCCAAACCACAGTTCATGAGGCGTCGTCTCAACGGATTTCGATGGTGTCCTATTTAACGTGAATGCAGCCATCTCTAAAGCATAACCCCAAAATTATAACGGTAAATCAGTAAGAGACATCATAGATCGCACCATATCTAATAAAGTACGATTATGACGTTCGGACACACCATTACGCTGTGCTGTTCCGGGTGGCGTGAGTTGCGAAACTATTCCGCATTGTTTCAAATGTAGACCAAACTCATAACTCAAATATTCTCCTCCATGATCAGATCGTAGAAACTTTATTTTCTGGTTACGATGATTTTCAACTTCACTCTGAAATTCTTTGAACTTTTCAAATGTTTCAGACTTATGTTTCATTAAGTAGATATTCCCATATCTGCTTAAATCATCTGTGAAGGTGAGAAAACAACGATATCCGCCACGAGCCTCAACATTCATTGGACCACATACATCTGTATGTATGATTTCCAACAAATCCGTTGCTCTCTCCATAGTACCGGAGAACGGCGTTTTAGTCATCTTACCCATGAGGCATGGTTCGCAAGTACTAAGTGATTCATAATCAAGTGGTTCCAAAAGTCCATCAGTATGGAGTTTCTTCATGCGCTTTATACCGATATGACCTAAACGGCAGTGCCACAAATAAGTTGCACTATCATTATTGACTCTGCATCTTTTGATTTCAACATTATGAATATGTGTATCACTACTATCGAGATTCATCAAAAATAGACGACTCTTCAAGGGTGCATGACCATAAAAGATATTACTCATATAAATAGAACAACCATTATTCTTTGATTTAAATGAATAACCGTCTCGCATCAAACAAGATCATAATATAATGTTCATGCTCAACGCTGGCACCAAATAACAATTATTTAGGTCTAATACTAATCCCGAAGATAGATGTAGAGGCAGCGTGCCGACCGTGATCACATCAATTTTGGAACCATTTCCCACGCGCATCGTCACCTCGTCCTTAGCCAATCTTCGCTTGATCCGTAGCCCATGTTTCGAGTTGCAAATGTTAGCAAAAGAACCAGTATCAAATACCTAGGTGCTACTGCGAGCATTAGTAAGGTACACATCAATAACATGTATATCACATATACCTTTGTTCACTTTGCCATCCTTCTTATCCGCCAAATACTTGGGGCAGTTCCGCTTCCAGTGACCAGTTTGCTTGCAGTAGAAGCACTCAGTTTCAGGCTTAGGTCCAGACTTGGGTTTCTTCTCCTGAGTAGCAACTTGTTTGCTGTTCTTCTTGAAGTTCCTTTTCTTCTTCCCTTAGCCCTTTTTCTTGAAACTGGTGGTCTTATTGACCATCAACACTTGATGCTCCTTCTTGATTTCTACCTCCACGGCTTTTAGCATTGGAAGAGCTCAGGAATAGTCTTATTCATCCCTTGCATATTATAGTTCATCACGAAGCTTTTGTAGCTTGGTGGCAGTGATTGAAGAACTCTGTCAATGACACTATCAACAGGAAGATTAACCCCCAGTTGAGTCAAGTGATTATGATACCCAGACATTTTGAGTATATGTTCACTGACAGAACTATTCTCCTCCATCTTGCAGCTATAGAACTTATTGGAGACTTCATATCTCTCAATCCGGGCATTTGTTTGAAATATTAACTTCAACTCCTGGAACATCTCATATGCTCCATGACGTTCAAAACATCGTTGAAGACCCGGTTCTAAGCCGGAAAGCATGGCACACTGAACTATCGAGTAGTCATCAGCTTTGCTCTGCCAGACGTTCATAACATCTGGTGTTGCTCCTGCAGCAGGCTTGGCACTTAGCGGTGCTTCCAGGACGTAATTCTTCTGTGCAGCAATGAGGATAATCCTCAAGTTACGGACCCAATCCGTGTAATTGCTACCATCATCTTTCAACTTTGCTTTCTCAAGGAACGCATTAAAATTCAACGGAACAATAGCACGAGACATCTATCTACAATCAAACATAGACAAGCAAGATACTATCAGGTACTAAGTTCATGATAAATTTAGTTCAATTAATCATATTACTTAAGAACTCCCACTTAGAAAGATATCCCTCTAATCCTCTAAGTGATCACGTGATCCAAATCAACTAAACCATGTCCGATCATCACGTGAGATGGAGTAGTATCAATGGTGAACATCAATATGTTGATCATATCTACTATATGATTCACGCTCGACCTTTCGGTCTCCGTGTTCCGAGGCCATATCTGTTATATGTTAGGCTCGTCAAGTTAAACCTGAGTATTCCGCGTGTGCAACTGTTTTGCACCCATTGTATTTGAACGTAGAGCCTATCACACCCGATCATCACGTGGTGTCTCAACACGAAGAACTTTCACAACGGTGCATACTCAGGGAGAACACTTCTACTTTGATAATTTAGTGAGGGGTCATCTTATAATGCTACCGTCAATCAAAGCAAGATAAGATGCATAAAAGATAAACATCACATGCAATCAATATAAGTGATATGATATGGCCATCATCATCTTGTGCTTGTGATCTCCATCTCCGAAACACCGTCATGATCACCATCGTCACCGGAGCGACACCTTGATCACCATCGTAGCATCGTTGTCGTCTCGCCAATCTTATGCTTCCATGACTATCGCTACCGCTTAGTGATAAAGTAAAGCATTACAGCGCAATTGCATTGCATACAATAAAGCGACAACCATATGGCTCCTGCCAGTTGCCGATAACTCGGTTACAAAACATGATCATATCATACAATAAAATTTAGCATCATGTCTTGACCATATCACATCACAACATGCCCTGCAAAAACAAGTTAGACGTTCTCTACTTTGTTGTTGCAAGTTTTACGTGGCTGCTACGGGCTTAGCAAGAACCGTTCTTAACTACGCATCAAAACCACAATGATAGTTTGTCAAGTTGGTGATGTTTTAACCTTCGCAAGGACCGCGCGTAGCCACACTTGGTTCAACTAAAGTTGGAGAAACTGACACCCGCCAGCCACCTGTGTGCAAAGCACGTCGGTAGAACCAGTCTCGCGTAAGCGTACGCGTAATGTCGGTCCGGGCCGCTTCATCCAACAATACCGCCGAACCAAAGTATGACATGCTGGTAAGCAGTATGACTTATATCGCCCACAACTCACTTGTGTTCTACTCGTGCGCAACATCAACGCATAAAATCTAGGCTCGGATGCCACTGTTAGGGAACGTAGTAATTTCAAAAAATTTCCTACGCACACGCAAGATCATGGTGATGCATAGCAACGAGAGGGGAGAGTGTTGTCTACATACCCTCGTAGACCGGAAGCGGAAGCGTTAGCACAACGTGGTTGATGTAGTCGTACGTCTTCACGGCCCGACCGATCAAGCACCGAAACCACGACACCTCCGAGTTCTAGCACACGTTCAGCTCGATGACGATCCCCGGACTCCAATCCAGCAAAGTGTCGGGGAAGAGTTCCGTCAGCACGACGGCGTGGTGACGATCTTGATGTTCTACCATCGCAGGGCTTCACCTAAGCACCACTACAATATTATCGAGGATTATGGTGGACGGGGGCACCGCACACGGCTAAGAGAACGATCACGAAGATCAACTTGTGTGTCTAGAGGTGCCCCCTGCCCCTGTATATAAAGGAGCAAGGGGAGGCCGGCCGGCCCTTGAGGCACGCCAAGGAGGGGGGAGTCCTCCTCCTAGTAGGAGTAGGACTCCCCTTTCCTAGTCCAACTAAGAAGAGGGAAGGGGGAAGGAAAGAGAGGGAGAGGGAGAGGGAAAGAGGGGCCGCGCCCCCCTCCCCTAGTCCAATTCGGACTCCCCATGGGAGGGGGCAGGCCACCTCCTGGGCTGCTGCCCTCTCTCTCCCCTCAGGCCCACTAAGGCCCAATACTTCCCCGGGGGGTTCCGGTAACCCTTCCGGCACTCTGGTTTTCTCCGAAATCACCCGAAACACTTCCGATGTCCGAATATAGCCGTCCAATATATCGATTTTTATGTCTTGACGATTTCGAGACTCCTCGTCATGTCCGTGATCATATCCGGGACTCCGAACAACCTTCGGTACATCAAAATATATAAACTCATAATGAAACTATCATCGTAACGTTAAGCGTGCGGACCCTACGGGTTTGAGAACAATGTAGACATGACCGAGACACGTCTCCGGTCAATAACCAATAGCGGAACCTAGATGCTCATATTGGCTCCCACATATTCTATGAAGATCTTTTATCGGTCAGACCGCATAACAACATACGTTGTTCCCTTTGTCATCGGTATGTTACTTGCCCGAGATTTGATCGTCGGTATCTCAATACCTAGTTCAATCTCGTTACCGGCAAGTCTCTTTACTCGTTCCGTAACACATCATCCCGCAGCTAACTTATTAGCTGCAATGCTTGCAAGGCTTATGTGATGTGTATTACCGAGAGGGCCCAGAGATACCTCTCCGACAATCGGAGTGACAAATCCTAATCTCGAAATACGCCAACCCAACAAGTACCTTCGGAGACACCTGTAGAGCACCTTTATAATCACCCAGTTACGTTGTGATGTTTGGTAGCACACAAAGTGTTCCTCCGGTAAACGGGAGTTGCATAATCTCATAGTCATAGGAACATGTATAAGTCATGAAGAAAGCAATAGCAACAAACTAAACGATCAAGTGCTAAGCTAACGAAATGGGTCAAATCAATCACATCATTCTCGTAATGATGTGATCCCATTAATCAAATGACAACTAATGTCTATGGTTAGGAAACTTAACCATCTTCGATCAATGAGCTAGTCAAGTAGAGGCATATTAGTGACACTATGTTTGTCTATGTATTCACACATGTATTATGTTTCCAGTTAATACAATTCTAGCATGAATAATAAATATTTATCATGCTATAAGGAAATAAATAATAACTTTATTATTTCCTCCAGGGCATATTTCCTTCACTTTTGGCCTCTCTCCTCTATTCCCGTATGGCCCAATAAGGCCCATATACTCCCCGGCGAATTCCCGTAACTCTCCGGTACTCCGAAAAATACCCGAATCACTCGGAACCTTTCCGATGTCCGAATATAGTCGTCCAATATATCGATCTTTATGTATCGACCATTTCGAGACTCCTCGTCATGTCCACGATCTCATCCCGGACCCCGAACTCCTTTGGTACATCAAAACTCATAAACTCATAATATAACTGTCATCGAAACCTTAAGCGTGCGGACCCTACGGGTTCGAGAACAATGTAGACATGACCGAGACATGTCTTCGGTCAATAACCAATAGCGGAACCTGGATGCTCATATTGGCTCCCACATATTCTACGAAGATCTTTATCGGTCAGACCGCATAACAACATACGTTGTTCCCTTTGTCATCGTTATGTTACTTGCCCGAGATTCGATCGTCGGTATCTCAATACCTAGTTCAATCTCGTTACCAGCAAGTCTCTTTACTCGTTTCGTAATACATCATCCCGCAACTAACTCATTAGTTGCAATGCTTGCAAGGCTTATAGTGATGTGCATTACCGAGTGGGCCCAGAGATACCTCTCCGACAATCGGAGTGACAAATCCTAATCTCGAAATACGCCAACCCAACAATTACCTTCGGAGACACCTGTAGAGCACCTTTATAATCACCCAGTTATGTTGTGACGTTTGGTAGCACACAGAGTGTTCCTCCGGTAAACGGGAGTTGCATAATCTCATAGTCATAGGAACATGTATAAGTCATGAAGAAAGCAAATAGCGACAAACTAAACGATCAAGTGCTATGCTAATGGAATGGGTCAAGTCAATCACATTATTCTCTAATGATGTGATCCCGTTAATCAAATGACAACTCATGTCTATGGCTAGGAAACTTAACCATCTTTGATTCAACGAGCTAGTCAAGTAGAGGCATACTAGTGACATACTGTTTGTCTATGTATTCACACATGTATTATGTTTCAGGTTAATACAATTCTAGCATGAATAATAAACATTTATCATGATATAAGGAAATAAATAATAACTTTATTATTGCCTCTAGGGCATATTTCCTTCAGTCTCCCACTTGCACTAGAGTCAATAATCTAGTTCACATCACCATGTGATTTAACATCAATAGTTCACATCACCATGTGATTAACACCCATAGTTCACATCGTCATGTGACCAACACTCAAAGGGTTTACTAGAGTCAATAATCTAGTTCACATCGCTATGTGATTAATACCCAAAGAGTACTAAGGTGTGATCATGTTTTGCTTGTGAGGGAAGTTTAGTCAACGGGTCTGCTACATTCAGATCTGTATGTATTTTGCAAATTTCTATGTCAACAATGCTCTGCACGGAGCTACTCTAGCTAATTGCTCCCACTTTAAATATGTATCCAGATTGAGACTTTGAGTCATCTGGATCAGTGTCAAAACTTGCATCGACGTAACCCTTTACGACGAACCTTTTGTCACCTCCATAATCGAGAAACATATCCTCATTCCACTAAGGATAATTTTGACCAATGTCCAGTGATCTACTCCTACATCACTATTGTACTCCCTTCCCAAACTCAGGGCAGGGTATACGATAGGTCTGGTACACAGCATGGCATACTTTATAGAACCTATGACTAAGACATAGGAAATGACTTTCATTCTCTCTCTATCTTCTGCCGTGGTCGAGTTTTGAGTCTTACTCAACCTCACACCTTGTAACACAGGCAAGAACTCCTTCTTTGACTGTTCCATTTTGAACTACTTCAAAATCTTGTCAAGGTATGTACTCATTGAAAAAACTTATCAAGCATCTTTATCTATCTCTATAGATCTTGATGTTCAATATGTAAGCAGCTTCACCGAGGTCATTCTTTGAAAAACCCTTTCAAACATTCCTTTATGCTTTGCAGAATAATTCTACATTATCTTCGATCAACAATATGTCATTCACATATACTTATCAGAAATGTTGTAGTGCTCCCACTCACTTTCTTGTAAATACAGGCTTCACCGCAAGTCTGTATAAAACTATATGCTTTGGTCAACTTATCAAAGCATATATTCCAACTCCGAGATGCTTGCACCAGTCCATAGATGGATCGCTGGAGCTTGCATATTTTGTTAGTACCTTTAGGATTGACAAAACCTTCTGGTTGCATCATATACAACTCATCTTTAATAAATCCATTAAGGAATGTAGTTTTGTTTATCCATTTGCCAGATTTCATAAAATGCGGAAATTGCTAACATGATTCGGACAGACTTAAGCATAGGTACGAGTGAGAAACTCTCATCGTAGTCAACACCTTGAACTTGTCGAAAACCTTTTTGTGACAATTCTAGCTTTGTAGATAGTAACACTACTATCAGCGTCCATCTTCCTCTTGAAGATCCATTTAATCTCAATGGCTCGCCGATCAATGGGCAAGTCAATCAAAGTCCATACTTTGTTCTCATACATGGATCTCATCTCACATTTCATGGCCTCAAGCCATTTCGCGGAATCTGGGCTCATCATCGCTTCCTCATAGTTCGTAGGCTCGTCATGGTCAAGTAACATGACCTCCAGAACAGGATTACCGTACCACTCTGGTGCGGATCTCACTCTGGTTTACCTACGAGGTTCGGTAGCAACTTGATCTGAAGTTACATGATCATCATCATTAGCTTCCTCACTAATTGGTGTAGTAGTCACAGGAACATATTTCTATGATGAACTACTTTCCAATAAGGGAGCAGGTATAGTTACCTCATCAAGTTCTACTTTCCTCCCACTCACTTCTTTCGAGAGAAACTCCTTCTCTAGAAAGGATCCATTCTCAGCAATGAATATCTTGCCTTTAGATCTGTGATAGAAGGTGTACCCAACATTTTCTTTTGGGTATCCTATGAAGACGCACTTCTCCGATTTGGGTTTGAGCTTATCAGGTTGAAACTTTTTCACATAAGCATTGCAACCTCAAACTTTAAGAAACGACAGCTTAGGTTTCTTGCCAAACCATACTTCATACGGTGTCGTCCCAACGGATTTAGATGGTGCCCTATTTAACGTGAATGCAGTTGTCTCTAATGCATAACCCCAAAACAATAGTGGTAGATCGGTAAGAGACATCATAGATCGCACCATATCTAATAAAGTACGGTTATGATGGTCGGACACACCATTACACTTTGGTGTTCCAGGTGGAGTGAGTAGTGAAACTATTTCACATTGTTTTAACTAAAGGCCAAACTCTTAACTCAAATATTTTACCTCTGCGATCATATCGTAGAAACTTCTATTTTCTTGTTATGATGATTCTCCACTTCACTCTCAAATTCTTTGAACTTTTCAAATGTTTCAGACTTGTGTTTCATTAAGTAGATATACCCATATCTGCTCAAATCATCTGTGAAGGTCAGAATATAACGATACTTGCCGTGAGCCTTAACACTCATCGGACCGCATACATCAGTATGTATTATTTCCAATAAGTCAGTTGCTCGCTCCATTGTTCCGGAGAACGGAGTCTTAGTCATCTTGCCCATGAGGCATGGTTCGCAAGCATCAAGTGATTCATAATCAAGTGATTCCAAAAGTCCATCAGCTTGGAGTTTCTTCATGCGCTTTACACTAATATGACCTAAACGGCAGTGCCACAAATAAGTTGCACTATCATTATTAACTTTGCATCTTTTGGTTTCAATATTATGAATATGTGTATCACTACGATCGAGATCCAACGAACCATTTTCATTGGGTGTGTAACCATATAAGGTTTTATTCATGTAAATAGAACAACAATTTATTCTCTTACTTAAATGAATAACTGTATTGCAATAAACATGATCAAATCATATTCATGCTCAACGCAACACCAAATAATACTTATTTAGGTTCAACACTAATCCCGGAAGTATAGGGAGTGTGCGATGATGATCATATCAATCTTGGAACCACTTCCAACACATATCGTCACTTCACCCTTAACTAGTCTCTGTTCATTCTGCAACTCCCGTTTCGAGTTACTACTCTTAGCAACTGAACCAGTATCAAATACCGAGGGGTTGCTACGAATACTAGTAAAATACACATCAATAATCTGTATATCAAATATACCTTTGTTCACTTTGCCATCCTTCTTATCCGCCAAATACTTGGGGCAGTTCCGCTTCCAGTGACTAGTCCCTTTGCAGTAGAAGCACTTAGTCTCAGGCTTAGGACTAGACTTGGGCTTCTTTACTTGAGCAGCAACTTGCTTGCCGTTCTTCTTGAAGTTCCCTTTCTTTCCCTTTGCCCTTTTCTTGAAACTAGTGGTCTTGTTAATCATCAACACTTGATGCTCTTTATTAATTTCTACCTTCATCGATTTCATCATCATGAGAAGCTCGGGAATCATTTTCATCATCCCTTGCATACTATAGTTCATCACGAAGTTCTACTAACTTGGTGATGGTGACTAGAGAATTCTGTCAATCACTATTTTATCTGGAAGATTAACTCCCACTTGATTCAAGCGATTGTAGTACCCATTCAATCTGAACACATGCTCACTGCTTGAGCTATTCTCCTCCATCTTTTAGCTATAGAACTTGTTGGAGACTTCATATCTCTCAACTCGGGTATTTGCTTGAAATATTAACTTCAACTCCTGGAACATCCATATGATCCATGACGTTCAAAACGTCTTTGAATTCCCGATTCTAAGCCGTTTAAGCATGATGCACTAAACTATCAAGTAGTCGTCATATTGAGCTACCAAACGTTCATAACGTCTGCATCTGCTCCTGCAATAGGTCTGTCACTTAGTGGTGCATTAAGGACGTAATTCTTTTGTGCAGCAATGATGATAATCCTCAGATCACGGATCCAATCCGCATCATTGCTACTAACATCTTTCAACTTAATTTTCTCTAGGAACATATCAAAAATTAAATAGGGGAGCTAAACGTGAGCTATTGATCTACAACATAGATATGCTAATACTATCAGGACTAAGTTCATGATAAATTAAAGTTCAATTAATCATATTACTTAAGAACTCCCACTTAGAAAGACATCCCACTAATCTTCTAAGTGATCATGTGATCCAAATCAACTAAACCATAACCGATCATCACGTGAAATAGAGTAGCTTTCAATGGTGAACATCAATATGTTGATCATATCAACTATTTGATTCATGCTCGACCTTTCGGTCTCAGTGTTCCGAGGCCATATCTGCATATGCTAGGCTCGTCAAGTTTAACCTGAGTATTCTGCGTGTGCAAAAACTGGCTTGCACCTGTTGTAGATGGACGTAGAGCTTATCACACCCGATCATCACGTGGTGTATGGGCACGACGAACTTTGGCAACGGTGCATACTCAGGGAGAACACTTTTATCTTGAAATTTAGTAAGAGATCATCTTAGAATGCTATCGTCAATCAAAGCAAGATAAGATGCATAAGAGATAAACATCACATGCAATCAATATAAGTGATATGATATGACCATCATCATCTTATGCTTGTGATCTCCATCTCTGAAGCACCTTCATGATCACCATCGTCACCGGCGCGACACCTTGATCTCCATCGTAGCATCGTTGTCGTCTCGCCAATCTTATACTTCCACGACTATCGCTACCGCTTAGTGATAAAGTAAAGCATTACAGGGCGATTGCATTGCATACAATAAAGCGACAACCATATGGCTCCTGCTAGTTGCCGATAACTCGGTTACAAAACATGATCATCTCATACAATAAAATTTAGCATCATGTCTTGACCATATCACATCAGAACATGCCCTGCAAAAACAAGTTAGACATCCTCTACTTTGTTGTTGCAAGTTTTACATGGCTGCTACGGGCTTAGCAAGAACCGTTCTTACCTATGCATCAAAACCACAATGATAGTTTGTCAAGTTGGTGCTGTTTTAACATTCGCATGGACCGGGCGTAGCCACACTCGGTTCAACTAAAATTGGAGAAACTGACACCCGCCAGCCACCTATGTGCAAAGCACGTCGATAGAACCAGTCTCGTGTAAGCGTACGCGTAATGTCGATCCGGGCCGCTTCATCCAACAATACCGCCGAACCAAAGTATGACATGGTGGTAAGCAGTATGACTTATATCACCCACAACTCACTTGTGTTTTACTCGTGCATATAACATCAACGCATAAAACCTGGCTCGGGTGCCACTGTTGGGGAACGTAGTAATTTCAAAAAAAATCCTACGCACACGCAAGATCATGGTGATGCATAGCAGTGAGAGGGGAGAGTGTTGTCCATGGACCCTCATAGACCGAAAGCGGAAGCGTTAGTACAACGCGGTTGATGTAGTCGTACGTCTTCATGATTCGACCGATCCAAGTACCGAACGCACGACACCTCCGAGTTCAGCACACGTTCAGCTCGATGACGTGCCGTGAACTCCGATCCAGCAGAGCTTCACGGGAGAGTTCCTTCAGCATGACGGCGTGGTGACGGTGATGATGTTGCTACCGACGCAGGGCTTCGCCTAAGCACCGCTACGATATGACCGAGGTGGAATATGGTGGAGGGGGGCACCGCACACGGCTGGGAGAGATCAACTGATCAACTTGTGTATCTAGAGGTGCCCCCTGCCCCTGTATATAAAGGAGCAAGAGGAGAGGTGGCCGGCCTAGGAGGAGGGCGCGCCAAGGGGGGAGTCCTACTCCCACCGGGAGTAGTACTTCTCCTTCCCTTGTTGGAGTAGGAGAGAAGGAAAGAGGGGGAGAGGAACAAGGAAAAGTAGGATGCACCCCTTGTCCAATTCGGACCAGAGGGGGGCGCGCGCCTCCTTCATTTTGGCCTCTCTCCTCTATTCCCGTATGGCCCAATAAGGCCCATATACTCCCCGGCGAATTCCCGTAACTCTCCGGTACTCCAAAAAATACCCGAATCACTCGGAACCTTTCCGATGTCCGAATATAGTCGTACAATATATCGATCTTTACGTCTCGACCATTTCGAGACTCCTCGTCATGTCCCCGATCTCATCCGGGACTCCGAACTACTCTGGTACATCAAAACTCAAAAACTCATAATATAACTGTCATCGAAACCTTAAGCGTGCGGACCCTACGAGTTCGAGAACAATGTAGACATGACCGAGACACGTCTCCTGTCAATAACCAATAGCGGAACCTGGATGCTCATATTGGCTCCCACATATTCTATGAAGATCTTTATCGGTCAGACCGCATAACAACATACGTTGTTCCCTTTGTCATTGGTATGTTACTTGCCCGAGATTCAATCGTCGGTATCTCAATACCTAGTTCAATCTCGTTACCGGCAAGTCTCTTTACTCGTTCCGTAACACATCATCCTGCAATTAACTCATTAGTTGCAATGCTTGCAAGGCTTATACTGATGTGCATTACCGAGTGGGCCCAAAGATACCTCTCCGACAATCGAAGTGACAAATCCTAATCTCGAAATACGCCAACCCAACAAGTACCTTCGGAGACACCTGTAGAGCACCTTTATAATCACTCAGTTACGTTGTGACGTTTGATAGCACACAAAGTGTTCCTTCGGTAAACGGGAGTTGCATAATCTCATAGTCATAGGAACATGTATAAGTCATGAAGAAAGCAATAACAACAAACTAAACGATCAAGTGCTATGCTAATGGAATGGGTCAAGTCAATCACATCATTCTCTAATGATGTGATCCCGTTAATCAAATGACAACTCATGTCTATGGTTAGGAAACTTAACCATCTTTGATTTAACGAGCTAGTCAAGTAGAGGCATACTAGTGACATACTGTTTGTCTATGTATTCACACATGTATTATGTTTCCGGTTAATACAATTCTAGCATGAATAATAACACCCCACGTTACAAAGGAAACAAATTTATGGCATTCATTCCCTCTCATACAAACACATGTTACGAAGGTAACAAAGTTACAGTATTTATTTCCTCCCATAGAAACGCATGTTATAAGGTTCGCTTGTGCTCGGTTACCAAATGCAGGACTTGTTTGGCCATCTCCGTCACACGTCGGCCGTGGAGGATACGCAGTTGGGAGTCGTGGCCGCGGGTAGCCATGGGACGCCGCCACTGCTCTTCTTCGGAGTGCCACATGCTGCAGCCTTGGCCGCAGGCTGGGGCCGCAGTGGAGAGCACCGCCGCGCCGCTTGTGCCCGGGCAAGGAGCAGCCGGAGTTTAGGAGCCACCGCCAGTGGCCGTGATGACCCATGCACCACCGTCGTTGTTGCCAGCTACCTCATGGGAGGGCCTCGCCGGGGAAGGAGGTTGCCGCGGCTTGCCTTGGTCAGAGAAGCCGGGCCATGTTGTTTGCTGCCTCTGTCACTGGCAGCCGATGCACTTGCCGGGGCTGTGCAAGAGTAAGAGACCTTGCCGGGGTCATGACCACATATCGTGATCGTGAATTTTATGTGAAGACACATGTAAATGGCTCGATAAAGAAACTTGATAAAAGAGAAATAAGACTCAAAATAGATGATTTTTAATTATAGATTACGACACATGCATTGCTAGATTAGAGAAATAAAATTTGATCTACTAAATAACTTCTGTCCGTGCGATTGAAACTTGTTTTGTCTGAGAGACGCCATGCATTGGGCTAGGAGTCATGTGTTCAATATATGGGATTGCTAAATCTCAGTTGGCTGAAACTTAACGAAGTCTCATTTGTTGCTATACTCGTGAGATTTTACGTGAAGATCTATGTGTGTTTTCTTATATCTTCTGTCACTTGAGTGATAAGTCTCAGTCGATTGAGATCTAGGTACACCCACATACGGGATTGCTAAATACTCCATGGCGTAAGGTCTTGTATGCGCTTCATGATGTGAAGAATTTGCATGTGCTATGAAAAATAGTAGGTAGTAGGGTTGTAACTATTTTAAAATAAGGGCACATGCACAAAGATTTCGCGACTGTCATCGACAAGGTCAAGATGATTTCGGTACGGAAGCGACGACAGCGGCGCGTGGACCACTCGTTCTGGCGGCAGTAAGGTTGTTTGGGGTTTTTTCCACCAGACACCTTAACACCCAAGTAATGTTTGGGTGCACCAGATCCACTAGTCCGATCAATCATGGAGCACGCGGCTCACGGATACACATACTCGTCTTTATAGGTGCTAGCTAGCTATATTTATTTAGATGTTGCTCACCGTGGTATATATACTCACCTAGATCGATAAACAGTGCTACGCGCAATGGAAGCGAACGAGGATCAGTGCGAGCTCACCCTCCACTCATCGCTGTCGTCGGTGCGGGAGCCCCCCGGCTTGTTCCTCTGCGTCTACTGCGGCCGCAGCTTCTACAACTCGCAGGCGTTCGGTGGCCACCAGAACGCGCACAAGGAAGAGCGCCGCCTGGCCAGGCGCCGCCGGGAAATGGCCGCCGCCAGGCGCGTGCATGCAGCGTCGCTGTCATCGTCCGCGCCTTCTTCTCACGTCGCGGCGACGGCGATGCTCAGCGCTGAGGACCATGCGGCCGGTCCTGCGGCTAAGAAGACGAGGATGGAGATCCAGCTGGAGCGCGGCAGGAGCTTCCCGGAATACGATGGCGCGCGTACGGGCGATGGGCTGGATTTGTCTCTCCGGCTGTTATCGGTGGACTGGTACACCTACGACCCCCATCGATCGATCAGTCATCACCTTTGATTCATTTAGCATACGCTGCGTGCTTGTTCCGGTCTGCTTAATTTGGTGATCACATGTGAACAGTGAATGTTGCATATCTATATTCTTAATTGTCGATGTCTTAAGAAATCTGATGCGCATATATATGGTTCAAATTAATTCAGATTTGTCGCTAATTATTCAGTCGGTTTATTACTAGCTTAAATATAGGTGCTACAAACACATCGCGGTTTAAGTTAAAATTGCATTCTTTTCATTTGGAGAAGAACAAAAGTTATTATTTTTTTCTTTTTCAAAAATAAATCTCATACTTTTCAGGTTGAATTCTCTCGAAGCTAAATGTATACTTACCAAGTGGTCAGCTTGGTAAGCTATCAACAAAAAAATGCAATCACCAAATGTATACTTTTCTGCAAAAAAAAAGTTAAATGTATAAATTGTGCTAAACTTCCCTGCAATAAAAGTTATATACTAAACTGCATAGTTTAAATCACAATAGTGTTCAGTCGTCGGCAACACAAATAGGCACAATTTTTTTTGTGAAAGTTTGTGCAGATAAATTCCGTAGGCAAAGGTATTAGGGATGGCTCTCCACTAAGTCACGCACGCACGCAGGAGGATCAAAGTGTCGTTAGTGTACTCCAAAGAACGAGGCAGGGCAGCTCCGAACAAGGGGGTGTTCCATGTGGTACCCGTGCTCCGAGGCAAGGATGTACATTGGTGATGAGGTTGAAGAGGTACAAGGAGAGGAGTCATCTCGATGGAGTCCAAGCTTGCATGTGAATCAACAACCAATAAGGGCGCCATTGAAAAGGCTCATAATATTAAGAGAGTGGTTTTTCAGCTCCCGAATGCCCCTACACCCTTTATAAACAGTAAATTAAAGAAAAATAGAAAACAAATTCAAAAAAATCTGGCACTTTGCAATATCAACTATGACCAAACTTTGTAGGTGCTTGCAAGTTCCGAGGAGCTCTATACAAGAAAAGAATTTCAATGCTTGAAGGTTTGAGCACTTTTAGCACTGAAATCTGAAACTCGTGATATTCAAAGAGCTCTACAAGATATTTTGTTATGAAACCTTGCACGAACCTACAAAGTTTGACCATATTTGATTTTGCAAAGATTCAATTTTTTTGTTGATTTTTTTCTTTTTTTTTGAATTACTGTGCCTAGAGGGTGTAGGGGCACCCGAGAGCTATCACACATTTCTCTGATATTAAATCAACCCATCGTCGCCAACTTAGCAGGAACTTGTGAGGACAGTGGAGGATCAAAGTGCCACAACATACTAGGATGCGGTTAAGCACAGTCTAACTTGCATAGTCAAAAGAAAAAGTTTTCTGGCAGTGAAGCTTGAGGACGAATGTGGAGTCGTAATGCTTGAGGCAATATTGCATGAGCTTGGTTGCAAAGTCAAAGTTCTCTCGTATGCACCTCCAATTGAAGGAGGTAGTATGAATGGAGTGGGCTAGGAAGGGGATCACTGGATACATCTGCATGTCAAAGTATCACTTTTGCATTAAGAGAATGGTTTTCATTACTTTGAAAAATGGATTCTAGCCTACGATGATGCCTTTGTCATGCAGTTATGTAGTGAAAATTGGTCAGAAGTTCTTTCGCTAGGTGGTGTCATTGACCTTGGAGATGTGGGTAATGATGGATCAGTTATCAACCGAGAGATCCACTTCGTGGGAGAAAAAGCTCTCGGCGAGCCATATGATGATGAGTCTGAAAAGTGGACAAGCGTGCTTAAGGAAAGTTAGGCCAAAGCCACCGAGACCAGAAACCTAGTTCGAACGCATGGCATAAAATGCTTCCTATGCTCACCAGAGAAGGGGCAATGAGGGACGTCACCTAAGTGGTATCTAGAAAGGATCCATTCATGAGGTGTGGGAGGTCGACATATCAGGTTGACATGGGAGCTGAGCCCAGTAGGTCAAAGTAAGGCATCTAGAATATATGGTTTGGTGTCGCAGGTGTAGATATGCATGCCATGGAGCTCGACAGTCGCGAACTGCTTCTCAAGCCTGTAGGTAGAAGCACATGTTTGTATGCGGTATTTTCATCTCTGAGATGGCAGAACTTGATCTTGCTATGTTGTCGCTAAAAAGCACCAGTCTGGCTAGCGATGGTTGAAGGGCTGTTGAAGGATGTGGCAAAAGGTGAACTCATCGTCGAAGAGGGGGTCCTGCTCTTTTAAGAGGGACCCCTGGTTCACGTCTTGCTAGCTTTGGATGAGCTCATTAGGGTGGTGCTACCCCTGACACATGACTTTAGGTCTATCCGCACTTGCTTGAGGGTGGTGGAAAGGCGGCGCTCGAGCGGGAGAAGCTGGGACATGGGAGCATGCCCTATGCATCGTGACACTAAACCGCATGAAGCCAGTGATTACGGAAGCGGGGAAAACGAGTGGGGGTGGGATAATCTTGTATGAAGTTAATGAGAGGCTAATTAGGAAATTATGAACAACGTGATAAAAATGTATTAAAATTGTAGCAGCCATAACATTTTTGTAAGAGTTGGAAAGGCTGAAATCTCTTATATTGTAAATGATCTTTCTTCATGCAATATTTGTTTTAGAATTTGGACAGCGGATAGATTGAAGAAGCGAGGTTGGGTAAATTGCAGCCTATGCACCCTTTGCAGATGGACAAACATGACATCCCCGCACCACTTCTTTCGGTGCAGGTCCACACTGTGCATATGGATATTGGTATAGGAGTGGCTTGGCCTGGGGGCTCTGGAGATTCATCAATGATGAGCGAAGCGCAACATCAAACATTTTTGGAAAAACATGTCGAAGCCCAACACAGAGAACCAGAAGGCCATGGCTTCCTTAACTATGCTTGTCAGTTGGGTCATTTGGAACGAGAAAAATGCTAGAGTTTTTAGGAAGAAATCAAGGCCGCCTTTCTACAATCTCAAACTTATCCAAGAAAAATCCAAACTTTGGGTCACGGCAGGAGCTAGACACCTGAGTATCATCATGCCGCGAGAGTACTTGTTGTTTATTTTGTTGACTGGCCTTATATGCATGACTGAGTCCAAGGTTACATGTTCCAGGGCTAGCCCAGACCCGACCTCGATATCGCGGATCTCTTCAGCTAGCGGCGCATGCCCTTGCTCTCTTCCTCTCCGGGAGAGCAAGAACAAGGTCCCGAGGCTTCCGTGTTATCAGACTCCTTCAGTTATAAGTGATCTGCTAGATGATGCTGAGTTCCGTAAACAAAATTGTTGACTCTCGAATATAACTTATAAAGGATCTGGTAGAGATGCCCTTACATTGGTTTTGCTATTTTTTAGGTACCTCAAATTCTTTGTCGCGTCAGTCACTTTTTTGGGATAGCCGGACCTCGCCGGAGAAGAAGAAGCCCCACTATCTATCTTAGGGATGGGGTTGCAGGTTCGTCGGGAAGCATCAACCTCGCTATCTATCTTAGGGGTGTGGAGTGCAGGAGAATAGCCAGAGTTGTTCATTGGTGCGCGTCTTAGAGGGATGGCCATGGCAGTGACCAGCAACGGCGGTAGGAGTGGTTGGGGACTGATGGGAAGCTGGGGCGGCGAGGCGGTGCGCGGTAATACCCGCTGGCCACCAGGGGGTGTGGAGGCATGCGGATGGGGTGGAGTAGGCCCCGGAGGAGGAGGAACCGTCATGCCGGAGGAAGAAGATGAACAAGACAAGGCATGATTGTGCCCGTTGGATATTGATCTGATGGTCGGAAAATAAAGTCACTGATTAAAACGGTTGGGTTCCTACTTCTTCATCATCTCGTGTGCAAAGACCATGATGATCAAAACAGTTTCTTTTTCTTGAGGCAAATTGTGTTGCTCACCAACTGGCGTAGCGCTCTGATGATTCTCAATTAGATTTCAATTGGTATGGTGATCCGCCCTCTTCTCTGTTGCCCTTTGTTTTGAAAGATGTAACTCTTCTCAGTTGATTAATTAAGTTTGAGGATATTTTTAAGAAAACCAATTTCAGCCGAATTTCGGCCATCTCGCCTGGGCCCGGAATATGTCCCTTTCGCTTAAAAAAATTCGGCCTGCTTTGAAAGTTGTGGCCCAGCCCAACATCTAGAAGGCCTCCACTATGGTCCGGCTAAGAAAACACCATCAAACTGAATGCCCGAACCCTAAACTTCTCGTTTCCTCTGTCTTTCCGTGTGCGCGCCGCGCCGCTGCCAGCCTGCTGCCTTCCCCCGCCCGTCGGGAGCTCCTCCAGTGAAGAATCCGCACTCCGCCGCTGCATCAAGCCGCCTCGTTGACGGGTACCTCCCGCCCGCTCACTTGCGTCCGAGTGCGTCGACGCGCAGCCTCCATCAGGGCCACCTCGCGCCTCCTCCATCACCATCTAGTTTCTTCTCCGTTGCTTCTTCAATGCCACGGCATGGTACTTGATGTCTGTGGCAGTGAGGATTGTTTTTATATGTTGGACTGATGCATAGGTAGCATCAGGGCACTTCCTTCTTCGTTTGCTTCTCCAATGTTTATTATTGGACTGATTCAGTTGTTAATCCCTAGAGCTCGATCTGCTATACTTTTCCTCCGTTGATTGCAAAATTTCTCTCAAATTTCGGCCGAATTTCGGCCAGATTTTGGTTAAATTTCATTCAAAATTCAAATTTTGTTTTTGCAATTTCGTCTGAGATTTGGCCGCAATTTTTGAATTGACCGAAATTCGGCCATTTTTTCTGGGGGTGAAAAAAAAAAACAATCCGAAAATCAAAATGCAGGGTGTACGTAGGGATCTGCTGGATTACGCGATTTAGTCGGGGCGACAGAAATTACGTGATTGGTGATCCATCCTGCAGAAAAACGGCAGTACATACACTTCAGAGCTTGCCGCAATCGTAGTCCGGCATCATGAGCAGCGTCTTGGCGAGCACCCCGGACAGCAGCTTGTCCCGCACAAAGCTCACCACGGCGTGGTCGCTCTCCTGCACGAACCCCACCGCATAGGACGCCGCGATCACCTGCGCGCTCCTCCACCGCCGCATGCCGGCGTACCTGTGCAGGGCCGCCACGACCCTCTCCCTCTCCTCCCCGTCGCCAGCGCCGACGATGGCGTCGCCGAGGCAGGGGCGGAGACAGGGGGTGCGAGCAGGGGTCAGACACCCCCCATC